>NC_058135.1:111624334-111699337 GCF_016433145.1 Gracilinanus agilis | reverse complement strand
GTGTGTGTGTGTGTGTGTGTGTGTGTGTGTGTGTGTGTGTGTGTGTGTGTGAGAGAGAGAGAGAGAGAGAGAGAGAGAGAGAGAGAGAGAGAATCCATTATTAAATAATGATAGAATATTTTCTTAAGTGTGAACCCAGGTGAGTGATAAAGGAAGATAAGTTTTGAAGAGTATGTCCAAAAGACTCCACAATTTTTATCAGAAATAAAGCTGTGATATGATAAGACCCCAAGCTCTCTGGCTGTCTATATGTACAGCTCCTCAGACTTTTGCTGGGCCAGCTGGAACATTCATAGCATCTCATGGCCATACCTGACCTCTTGATCTTACCAACAATACCTTAAGAATTCTAACTCCATGGTCTTTCCCTTTTAGCAGGGGCAACTTCATATAGCTGAAGAAACTTTGGACTTGGAGTCAGTAGATCTGGGTTCGAGTTATGATTCTGACATTAGCTTTGGTTGCATGTGTAAGACTTTATATTATTAGAGATGAGAGGGATCTTAGAGACCATCTGGTTTAACCTGTCCATACTTGAAGAATCTTCTCTATCACATATTAACAAATGGATATAAGCAGTGGTGTGTTAGTAAATGCTTTCACAACCAAATTTTTTTTGGGAGGATGTATACAGCTCATATTTTTCAGCTTAATCTGCATTATTAATGCTTTTTCCATCACTTTCTTAAGTCTAGACATGCAACAAACATTAAATCAAACCTTTATAGCATTTACTAATTTCAAAAGTGTAAATACTTACCCTGAACATTTAACAATTGGCTTCTGCATTTCCTTGATGAACTCTTGTGAGTGAGAACTCACTAACTCCTGAGGCACTCTATTCCACTTTTATATAGCTCTAATTATTCAAAAGTTTTTTTTTTCTTACATTAAGTCTAAATTTGCCTTTTTTGTGACTTCTATCCATTGTTTCTAATTCTGCCCTGAGGCCAAGACAAGTCTCATCCTTCTGCCACATTATATTTTTTAAATTTCAAAGTTTTAAATTTAATAATGGTTTGATTTAATAATTTAATAATGTTTTAATAATAATAACTTACACCTTGCCTTTTAAAAGGCACTTGGCATATATTATCTTATTTAAATCTCATAGCAACTGAATGAGGTAGGAATTGTTATCCCAACTTAACACTTGAGAAAACTGGGGTTCAGAGAAATTGAATGATATGTCCAAGGTTACACAAGGTCAGAAGAGGGAATTTAGTCCATGTCAGTCCCAGCTCAAAATTCAGCATCCACTACTCCATATGAGAAATCCAGTCTGAGGCATTAGATGAGCAAGAGTAAAGTGTGGTTGTACAGACTGTATGTAGACTTTTTTGAAGAATGATTGTCATGGGGAAAAGATTAGTCAGGGAAGCTACATTGGGCTAGGATGGACTTGATTATTGGTCTTGGAGAGCAAGGAAGATGAGGAACAGCTTCAGAAGAGAGGAAAGTATTCCAATCAATCTCTCATTCAACATTTAGCAAGTAAATTTTTTATTTGCCAAGAACTGCTTTAGATTCTGAGGATACGAGGAATTTTACATGCCCATCAAGCAAAAATAATGGGGAAATACAGAAATGTTTGAACACTCCTGATTGTTCTTGTTCTTTGGAAAGATTCCTTTGTTCATTTGAAAGTGAAACTTTTAGAGGAAGACTTTATTTTTAGGTGTTTTTGTTCCTTTGTAATTTATTCTAGAACTTTTATTCCTTATGTATTAAAAAAGAAAGAAAGAACTTACTTTTGGTTCTAAGGCAGAAGAGTGGTAAGGGCTAGGAAATGGGGGTTAAGTGGCTTGCCCAGGGTCACACAGGTAGCAAGTGTCTGAGGTCATATTTGAACCCAGGACCTCCTATCTTCAAGCCTGGCTCTATCATTGAGCCACCTCAATGCTCCTGCCGTAGTCCTTTATAGGGGGCTTGGTTTCCCATAGTTTCTTAAGGATTGATCATGTTTATGGAGACTTTATCATCTTCCCAGGGTGAATATTGTCTGAGCCATCTCCCTTGACTTCTTGTTAGGTGATGGATGTGCCTAGCTATCCTCCAAGGGTTTGAGTAGCAGCTTCCATTTGTATGACATGGGGGCCATGTACTCTTGGAAGAATAAGTTGTGTTGGGTCATTGAGAATTCCTGTTACTGAGCCTTGTCATAAGGGCCTGACTCGGAACAGAGACTCTGGCTGACTCATCTGGGGCTGCAGCTTAGCCAGCTTCTCCTTTCCTCACTTTCTCTTTGTCCTGGCCACTGGCCTCTTCCACACACACTGTGAGGAAGGAAGCTTGGCCAGTGGGGGACCCCCTGTGTGAGGGAGGACTGGGTGGTCCTTTGCTGACCACAGCCCCAAGACTTGGAGATAGTGGACTTTGGCCAGCATTGCCCTTGGTCAGAGTAACCAAAAAGTGGGACAGTCAGTACAACCAGTGCTTAGCCCTTGCTGTGTGGAGAAACAAAATTTAAATATTCAGCAGCCTGGTCCTCAGGGAGAGAGCATTGCTAGCTTATTTGCTGTTTAAAACAGAGACATTATGGTGGCAAAAAAATGGAAAATGAGGGGATGTCCTTCAGTTGGGGAATGGCTGAACAAATTGTGGTATCTGTTGGTGATGGAATACTATTGTGCTCAAAGGAATAATGAACTGGAGGAATTCCATGTGAATTGGAATGACCTCCAGGAATTGATGCAGAGTGAAAGGAGCAGAACCAGGAGAACATTGTACGCAGAGACTGATACACTGTGGTACAATAGAAGATAATGAACTTCTCTACTAGCAGCAATGTAAGGATCCAGAGCAAGGCCGAGGGACTTAAGAGAAAGAAAACTATCCACATCCAGAGAAAGAACTGTGGGAGTAGAAACACAGAAGAAAAACAACTGCTTGATCACATGGATTGATGGGGCTATGATTGGGGATGTAGACTCTAAGCAATCACCCTAGTGCGAATATCAATAATATGGATATAGGTCTTGATCAGTGACACATGTAAAACCCAGTGGACTTGGGTATTGTCTATGGGGTGGGGGTGGGGGTGGAAGGGAGGGAAAGAACATGAATCATGGAACCACGGAAAAATATTCTAAATTAATTAAATAAAAATTTTCAATTGATAAAAAAAAGTTGGATATAGTACCTGGATGGATGACTAGACCCCCAAAATGATGATTAACAGACTGAGTAGAACCTAGAAAGAGATCTCTAGTGAGATACTCCATTCACATATGCCCTACCCAATTCTACCAATAGACTTTGTGTATTTATGAAAGTGTATACATCAGGTTTATGGGGGGGGGGATGTCTTCAAGTTACTGTTTTTACTATGCACCTTAATAAATGCCTCTCCTGAGAACCTAAAAAAAATAAATAAATAAATAAAGCAGGGACATGGTCGTTGCTAGTCATTGTTGTGGCCCCGTGATTCCTGCATGAGCTCCTGATATGCAGTCATCTCCCAACACAGCCACTGTTCTCTCAGTTGGAGTCTCCCTGGAGTGTGACTTAGGGCTCTGGGGTGACTTCTTTGGGGGTACTGACTGATGGAGAAATAGGAGCAGAGGCCCATGTAGCATGATAAGGCATGCAAAGAGCTGGACAAATGCTGTTTGATCTCCACAACTACCCTAAGAGGCCAGCCTTTTATCATCTCCATTTTGCAGATGAGGAACCTGGGGCTGGGTAATCCCATAGTCCAGTGTCTGAGGTTGGAGTCAAACCCTCAAACTGAATGCAAGGGGCCCAAGGGGTTGACTCCACTCAGCTAGTTTAACACTGAAAGCTTTGTGCCAGCAGGACAGTTACAGACCCAGGGAAGCTGACACCCTACTGGAAGAGGGAGCCTGGGCCTCTAGGAAGAGAGGTAGGAACAGGAGTGTCTAGGGCAGGGGAGACCACTAGTGCTGTGCTGAGCAAAGGCCAGGCTTGGGTCACGGTCTGAGAGGCAGAGGTGAGCAGGTTGGGCCTTTCCCATGGAGCAGAGATGTAGATGTATGCTACAAGGCCAGGTAAGCTGGGATGCTGTCCAGTGACAGGGACCCTAATGTGAAATAAGCCTGGAAAGGTGGCTGGCTGAGGGATTGGTATTGAATACCAGATACTTTTCAGATTGGGGGAATGGCATGGCGAGGCCTACATTTTGGAAATAGCATCTTATCTGCTGTATAAGAGGAGGAACTACAGAGGAGATGAACCTAGGAGACCAATTAGGTCTTACAAACATCCAGATGAGAGGGGATGAGGACCTGAATTAGTGCAGAGAAGGGGCCAGCTGTTAACAGATAATGTGGAGGGAAGAGACTAGGCGGAAGAGAGGAGTTTGGGAGTGGGGAGGAGCCAAAGTGGAAAGACATCAATGAGCTTGGAACCCTGAGCTTGGAAGGAGGGTGTTTGTTCCAGAAAAAAAAAAAGTTTAGAGGGAAGGCAAGTTGAGGATGGGGAGGGAGAAGGGGAAAGTGAGGTCTGTTTTGGACCCCTCTAGGGTAAGGTTCTGAGTCATCCAGGTAGAAATGCAGGACTGAGTTCCGAAGAGAGATCAGGGCTGGACATAATGGTTGAAATCATGAGAGCTACTGAGGTCAGCAAGAGAGAAGAGAAAGGAAAGAGAATGGGTTTCAGGAAAGAACCTTTGGGATTACCTTCCCTTAAAGATTAACATCAGCTAAAACATAAACTGAGGAGTGACCAGATGAGTAGGAAATCCAGAGAGCTCAGTCACGAAGTGAGGGAAGGGAACATGCATGAGAGGGCTGGGGTCCTAGAGTGAGTGTACAAGTTTCAGAGAAGTTAAGAAAGACAAAAACTGAGACAAGGTGATCAGATTTAGTGAATAAGTCAGAGAGTATCATCTCAGCAGAGTGAGGCACTTGGGCTTCAGACAGCCAAGGGTCGATAAGTGAAGGCATAGAGGAATGCGTTATAGAATACTTTTTGTAAGAGTTGGGCTATGAAAAAGAATTTTACTTAAAGGAGTATCTCACATGGCCAAGTGAAGTTTTTTTGTTTTTGTTTTAGATTAGGGAGGCCTGAGTATGTTTGCAAGTAGCAGGAAGGCAGCCAGTAGATCAGGAAAGACTGAACTCTAGAATAAGAGGTAGAGGTGGTACACTTGAAGGGTCAGACTCTTAGGGCAGATGGGAAAGGGTGATTTGGTCTGGGCAAAAAGAGCCACTTTTTCATGAGATCCTGCTTAATGGATCTAGTTAATGGACCTAGATGAAGTAGCCAGGTAAGATTGAAAACTAAGCCTTAGTCAGTGGTCTGAGTCAGGGCAAGGTACATAGAAGGGGCACCCGGAGTAAGGTTACTACATATGAGAATAATAGCTTGTGAAAATTCCTAGGTATTGGTTGATATTGAGAGGATGGTTAAGTTGGCCTGTATATACTGAATGTCAAGGCAGTATGTAAGTCAGGGCCCTAGGTTCAGATCTCGTTCATGCTTACTACTTCTGTGACCTTGGGCCCATCATTCAACTTCCATCAGCTTTAGTTTCCTCATTAAAAAACAAACAAACAAACAAAAACCTCTTATCTTCTGCCTTAGTGTCAATTCTAAGACATAAGAGCAGCAAGGACTACGTAATTGGAGATAAATAACTTGCCCAGGTCACAGCTAGAAGTATCTGAGACTAGATTTGAATCCAGGTCCTCTAGACTCCAGGCCTGGCACTCTTCCCACTATTTTACATAGATGGCCCTCCATTTCCTCATTTGTAAAATGAGAGCATCGGATGGACTAAATGGCCCCTAGTGACCTTCCAGCTCCTAGCCTGTGATCCAAAAGGAACCTTCATGGAAGACTACTATGATCCTCCAAGAAGGGGAATGATAAAAATAATTCCTATTTATATAGTTTTAAGGTTTATGAAGCTTTTTCCTCATAGCAATCCTGTGAGAATTAGGCAGTTCAAACATTATTATCCCTAATTCATAGATGAGAAAACTGAATTATGGAGGTTAAAGTGATCCAGCCACTGGGTATTTGAGGCAGGAATGCAACATTCTTTCCACTCTGCGCTTCCTGCCTTCCTCATCATACTTCAGAAGGAAATTCATGGTCATTTGGAGACCAGGTCCAGGAGGGACCAAACCAGTAAAGTGGTAGGGGTAGATAGAGTACCAAGATCACTGGGAAGGTAAAAGGGAAGCCTAGATCTGAGCTTCTCAGGATACTCTTCTAGTACTCGGTTTTGTTCACGCTCTAGAACGGAAATGTGTGTGAGTAATGGGTCAGTTGCAAGGACCTGGAGCCTCCAGAACCTCCATTTTGAAGGATTGCCCAGCCTCACCGTCCTTTACTCTTGCCAGCCCAGCTCCATGCTCCAGACTTCTGCCCCAGCCCCTTCCCTTCCTCTCTTAGCATCTTTTATATAGTGTCATCTTCTTCCATTAGAATGTAAGCTCTCTGAGTGCAAGGACTACCCTCTGCTCGTATTTGTATTCCCACTACTTAGCATGGGGCCTGGCATATAAGCAGAGCTCAATAAATGTCTGTTGACTTGTCTAACTTTAAAAAAATTTTCCTAATTCTTTTTTCTTTCTTGAAAAAGGAAACAGAAAACCTCTTGTAACAAATATACACAGTCATATCAAAAGAGCTTTACCACTTTGGCTATGTCCAAAATTGTAGATCTCATTCTGCATCTGTCTTGTTTCATTGTCGTTAGTCATTTGAAATTGCTGTTGGTCATCGCATTGATCAGAGTTATTAAGTCTTTCAAAGTTATTTTAGTCGTCTGTACAATGTTACTGTATTAATTATTCTTTTGGTATTGTTCTAAAGACTCACCAAAAGATGCTAAATGACTAATTATCCTTACTTTACAAAAAAGTGGAGAACTTGGAAGTAGAGTCTTGCTTGAGTATTCATTGTTTTCAGCAGCTTTTCTGGACTTCTGATATTTCTGTAAGAGTTAGTTTTTGTTTTGAAAGAGGGAGGTTGCTAGTGATCAAAATTTAATACTCTAGTATCCTTTGCAGTAAAATTGGGGGAATGAGGCTGCTAGATGAGAACTTTGGGAACAACCTGTAAAAATATGGCTTCAAGATTGGTATCTGATAAGGACGACTGCTACTGATAACAATGGCTGGCACATGATCAGGCCCCACTATAGTGCTAAGAAGTTGTCTTGATCATGTGCTTTTCTACAGAATAAGGACAGATGAATGATAATGGAGACCTGGCAGAGCCAGTATTATCGATCCTCTTGATTTCTGATCCAACTGTTAATGACTGTCCTAGTTTAAATTCAGGGTCAAAGTTTGAAAGCTGGACTTCAGGCTGTTCTGCCCCTAGTGTGTGTTTAACTTCTTGAAGGACTTAGGGGAAATCATGTGACTATTAATAATTTAAAGGAAATGAGAGGAAGGGATTTTGACATTAGAAATACAATTGAAGCTTCAGAGGAGAGGACTGAAGTAGAGTGTCTAATTTCAAGCCTAAGAAATGTCATAAAATTCCTTTTACTAGGGGCTAATCCTGTTCTTGGTTAGCCAATGAATTTGGGTAATCATTATCAGTTTGTTCACCAGCTTTTGTCCTCTTTATACACATGCTGTACCTCTGTTTGTTTTTTATTTTCAAAGTGTAGCATATGATGAGAAGGATGGTAGTGGAGAAATTCACAGACCTGATTACTTAAATTGAGATTGTAATTAGGAACTGAAGATCTAATCCTGGCTTTTGATGTCACTTATTTGAACCCAAAAGCTGAACTGTGTGCCAAACATTTCCTCATTTCCATGGAAGTAAGACTGGTAATTTTCACTGGAAATGCAAGACATTTGGGGGTTGGGTTGGAGTTAGGGGAAGAAATATACACACAAAAAAGGTTTTCTGTATGCATGTTCTCTATAGCAGAAGTGAAGGGACCCCAAGAGAGGTAGGGAGCAATGGTGCCAGTCAGATTCAGATCCAGCTACTGTGGAGCCCTTTTGGCTTCTCTGCTTTCTCTCTTCTTCAGGGTCCTGGGAACAGGTGCCAGGAGAGAGAAAGACCTAACTATCCACAGTTCCCATGATCTGATCCTGGTACTCATTCAAGCAATACTTGCTTTATTTTTATTATTATTATTTTTAACCCTTAACTTCTGTGTATTGGCTCCTAGGTGGAAGAGTGGTGGGCAATGGGGGGTCAAGTGACTTGCCCAGGGTCACACAGCTGGGAAGTGTCTGAGACCAGATTTGAACCTAGGACCTCCCGTCTCTAGGTCTGACTCTCAATCCATTGAAGCAGTACTTGCTTTAGCAAAGAGTCTGAACACTATTTCTGGTGAGATTATGGTGTTGAGGGATTGTAGTGGTACTCGGGTGTCTCCCTCCTTACTGGTTAAGGGAGCAGTAAAATCCATAAAGACATGCATAGAAGTCAATGTTGAGTCAGTTGGGAAAAACCACTTAAGACAAAAAGAACCTACAGGTCTTCTTTATTATGAAGTGTATAGGCAAAATGGAAGATTGGGATGCGTCACTAGACATGATGTATGTTGTTTCCATGTTATAAATAGTGTTAGCATTGCAGGACTGTTCAGATGTTCCTGCATTTAGAAGCCATTCACAGTAAGTTCTCTGGAAAAAGAGCCACAAGCTAGCTGTCATTTTTTTTCTCTTAAATGTCTTATCGATACTCTTTTTTCTTTTTCTTTTTAAATATCATTATCACTTCTTTATGACTCCCCAAAACATAGGGAACTCTCCATTGTAACAAATAGTCAAGTTGGAACACATTGGCCATGTCTGTTCCTTAGGCCTAACATGTACTCCATTCTTATCTCTGCCTCCTGGCTTTCTTCAATTCCCAGCTGAAATCCACCTTCTACAGGAAATTTTTCCCAATACCCCTTAATTATTTTTTTAAAAAATTAAATTAATTTTTTTCTAATTTCCCTTAATTTTAGTGCCTTCCCTCTGTTGATAATTTCCTATTTATCCAGTATGTAGCTCACTTGTACAGTCATTTGCATATCATCTCACCTGTTAGATTGTGTGCCTCTAACACTTAGCACAGTGCCTCTCTGAAAATTCCCATATCACTGTGCACCTGTGGGCTGCCACCTCTATTCAGAAGTGGGAAACATAGCTCACTATTGCTTCTTTCCACTGATTAGAGTTCTGAAGGCTTTCATGTTTTTTGCTTTATGTTGTTGCACATTGTTGCCCAGGTATTTTTTATCTTTCCTATATCAGTTTATAGAAGTCATATGATTTTTTTACTAGCTTCTAGAATGTTCCATTGCTCTCAACTCTCCTTTACTACAGTTCCTTTTATTTGCCTAGGATAACCCAAGGTAAAAGTCTTTACCCTGACTTTAGGTGACTCTAGTTTATATTGAGTATCTGCCATATGTCATACATTTTGCCAAGCCTATGGTCTCAGACACCCCTCCCGACCTTCTTTGTTGGGGTAGAAAACCCTAAATATGGAACACTATGTATCATGTCAGACTTGGTCAATATATTGGGTAGTTTTACTGAACTCTATTTCTTATTTTACAATTTATTATAATAAGGGATGACTCTTAGGAATGAGAGGGGAGAGGATGGGAATTGTAGTCAAAGTAAAAACAAGATATCAATAAGAATATTTTAAAAATAAATCTCAAAATGATTTTTAGTCCCTATTTTCAAGACATTGTAGTCTAATTTTCCTCAGAAGATTTTTATTTTGGTAGTTGTGTTAAAAGATTGATCTATAAAAGGAAAAATAAAGCGACAGGTAGTTGAGAATTTGGAACTTTCACAGTGCTTCAGGCAAGAAATTATGAAGTCATAGAATTATGGAATTTGAGAACTTTAAGGAACTTCAGTAGCCATCTGTCTAATCCAGCCTACAAAGAACCCCGAGTATAACATATCAGACTATTATTTCCACTCCCTTCTTAAAGCCCTCCAAAGAAGGGCTTACCCAGCCACCTCTGGAGGTACCCATTTCACTCTTGGGCAGAATTGTTAGAAATTTTTTTCTCACGTTAAGGCTAAATACTCTTCTTACAACTTCTGACCATTGCTCTTGGGGGCTAAAAAGAACAAATTCAATTTTTCTTCTATATGGCAGTATATACTTATTTTTTCCCTCTCTCCTCCACATTGGAGAAGGCATCATTTGACCCCAAAAAAGGTATATATAAAGTGACATCTTGCACATTTCTATTTATGAGTTCTTTCTCTGGAGATAGACCTACACAAGTCATTCTTCAAACAACATTTCTGTTGCTTATGTAATGTTCTCTTGGTCCTAACTTGTTTCACTTTTTATAATTTCATGTAGGTCTTACCATTTTTTAAAAAGTTAACCTGCTTGTCATTTCTTATGGCACAGTAGTTTCACAACATGCCAGGACTTGTTTATCCAAACCTTAGTGAATGGTCATCCCCTCAGTTGTACCTGACTTCTTAACTAAGAGAGAACTGGGATAGAAGAAGCACTGTCCTAGTCCATTCCTCATTTCCCGGGCTCAGAAAAATTAAGTGTCTTGCCTAAGGTCACACAGCTAGTAAGAGGCAAAGCTATTGTTTAAAGCTAAGTCTTCTCACTCCAAATCTAGTGATTCTTACCATGCTCCTCCTCTCCCTGCTCAATACCAAGCGATTTTCTCTTTTAGATTCTTAAAGTACTTGGCTTGGGAGTCGGGATGATGATGGTGCCACCAACAGAAATACTTGGGAGGACAAGAGAAGACCCACATGAGCAAAAATGTTCACAGCAGCATTATCTGTGATAACAAAAAGCTAGAAGCAGAAGATGTGACCAGTAATTGGAGAAGAGCTAGATTCATGATGTTGGAGTGTAATGGAATTGTGGCACTGTGTGGCGTGATGAATAGGAAGGCATTTGGGGTAAAAGCAGATCCTCAAGAATGATATACTCATTGACTTTAACAATGTGAATAAAGCCAGCTTGACATGAAGAAATGCAAATGTCCTGGGTTACAAGGACACTATATTTTATACAGGAGTTTATGTATACATTTAGGAAGTGGCTGTCTTTTTTCTTTTCTTTTTCCAAAAACATATTTTGAGTAGAGCGATGGGTTTTGAGAGTAAAATGATGAGTTGTTTCAGAAACACAGTATTGCTTTGGGAGGATGACAAAAGATTCGTTTAGAAGTGTTCAGGCAGTTAGAGGTGTGGATCAAGAGCTGGAGGAGCAGTAATTAGGATTAACTAGTTACATAGGTAGGTAACAGGCTGAAAGCACTTAAGCATTCTGAGGGAAGAGAGAGCGCTTCTGATGAGGTGTGAGAAGAGGGCTCCAAAGAGGAGGGTAGGAAAACAATATACACTATAGCTCTAACAGTGAAAATGGAAGAGATAGAAAAGAATATTAAATAATGAGAATTATCAACGGAAGGTTAAGAAAGCTCACCCCCTCCAATCCCTCATTGCAAATGTGGTCCCTATGTTGGATAACTGATCTGAGATGCCGTTTCCTTTTTCTTTTTAGTCATTGTCTCAAGGGACAGCTCTCTGGGCAAGACAAGGAGACAAATATATTTGGAAAAGAATGGGATATAAAACCAAAAATAACAAAGTAATATTTTTTTAAAAAGAGAATAAATAGTGTGTAATTAAAATCTTCTCCCCAGGACTCCAATTCCCAGCATCCCACTTTCCTTCTCACATTAGGTCCTTATGTTTTGGAGGTAAAGCCCCTCTCTCTTTTCACATGAATGCAGCTGGGAAAACTTCTCTTTACTCAGGCTTTTACTTTTTGCCTTATATTTCTTTTACTTCAAGTGTTTATTAATTAATCTTATAAAATATAATATTTGGAGTTATTGGATATTAATTTTAATCTTACAATAGTGAGAAAGGCTGCGGCTTCAGGGCTAAATGACAAGAACAGCTATTTGTTAAAATGCAGGTTCTCTCTTCAATTTTTGTTTTGTTTTGCTTTCTCAGTGGCTGAAAGACCCTGATTATTTCATTCAAAATGTATTTTTGTCCCATCTGCTTGTCATCACCTCTCATTCTTATGAGAATTGTAGCTACTTAATATATAGCCAAATCTCTATCCTTTTTTTATGACTCCTATGCCCCAACCCCCCAGGTCTTCTGAGAACCTGGGTTCAAATTCTGACCCTGCTTCAAAATAGGCTTTTTGATGTTGACTAAGTCATCTAACCTGATTGGGCGACTGCTTCTTCACCTAACAAAATAAGGGGTTGGACTGGTTATCTTCAAGGTCCATTCTACTTCTAAATCCTATAGTCCAGTGATGGGCAAACTATGACCTTTGGGCCAGATGGGGGCGGGGTGGGGCTTGAAATGTTCTGTCTGAGCGAGGGACATTATTCCTAATCTGACAAATACAACGAATAGGATACAATACAATGAAACTTCAAAAGAGTTGCCTTAGAAACAGACTGACAGATGAGCATTTCCTTTCCTTTAGCCCCCTCTTTAAAAAGTTTGCCCATCACTGCTATAGTCCTAACTCCTGGAGAAGCCTTCTGGTAAAGGGGAAAGAGGGATGGAGTTTAGAGTCAGAGAACCTTGGCTCCTCTCATTTCCTGGGCCTCAGTTTTTCTGCATTTTTAAAATGAGACGGTTAGACTAGATGACTGGTCTATGCCTTCCTTCTGTGTTGGAAAAGAGGTAGCTAGGTGATCCTGTGGAGAGAGCACTAGGCTATTTCCTAAGACCTTGTACAAAACCAGGGAAAACAGGGGCTGTCTCCAGAAAGGGACAGACTTGGAACACTTCTTCTCTCCTTGAAATCTTCTTGAAACACTGTGTCATCATGGCATTCCCCTGCTGTCATCCTGGGTAAGTCATTTGAAATCTGGCTGCCCGAGTTTTCTCATCTGTAAAATAGGGATACTAATACCTTCCAAGGTTGTCATGGGATGATAATACTTGTGCAGAGCCTACCATGGTGGCTGGCTCACAGTAAAAGTCTCTGAAATGCTCCTTTCCTTCCTTTCTACCAGGCTAGTGAGGGGTGCTATTTGTGAAGTGTAGGGTAAAGATCTCTCAGGAATTGTGGGATGGAAATCAAAAGGGATTTTTTTTTAATATGGAAATTTCTCCCTGGCCAGTTTGAATCTCTTTGAGTTACCCAGTTTTTATTCTGGCCTTAAAAAAAAAAAAGCTGGCAAAAAATTAACCTTTGACCAGCATTCTCCAGTCTTCCTCTTGCTTTCATTGAGCTTAGCCTGTATTTGTGGCTCCCTGGACCTTGATTAAGTCTCATCAGTTTCCTACTATGTGAATACAGGATTGGAGGTAGGCTTGATTAGTTAACCTTTGTTCACCAAGCAGATTGGTGCCTAAGATGAAGCTGCAGGGCCTTAAATGTTGGAGAATTTATATTGCAAAATAAATAGTCTTCCAACTTGCTTAAAAAGAGAGAGAAATAGAGTTTAAAAGCTAATAAAATAGGGGAAAAGAGAAAACAGTATGATCAGATTGTCACATCTGAACTTGAACTTGAAATGATGGGTGTTCTTGGAAAGAAAACTGATTTTTCTTCTTAAGCTTGATCGATGGAATCCTTTAGCCTTTGGCTCTGAAAAATGGGCCTGGGGCATGGATGTAGCAGTGGATCAAGCACCTGGAGTTGGGAGTTGGGAGTTCAAATGTGGCCTCCAACATTTCCTAGCCATATGACTCAGGATAAGTCACTTAAGCCTGCTTGCCATAGTTCTTTTGTCACTCTTCTTCTGTCTTAGAGTTGTTACCAAGACAGAAGGTAAAGGTTTTTTTAAAAGTGTGTCTAAATGGTGATTTGGGTACCTGTGTGTTCTGAAGTAGGTGGTTTCTCACCAAAGCATAATTACTGACCCAGTTAGCATTCATTAAGCTGTAGGACTCTGGGTAAGTCACTTAACTATTATCACTTAACGATCGTCTCTCTCCATTTCCTCAAGTTTGAAAGGGGATAGTACTAGCACTTACCTGCCAGGATTGTTGTAAGGATCATAGGAGGTAATATTAGTACATACAGTGCATAGCAGACAGCCTGGGTGAACTGTCTGCACTTCACCAGTCTTGTTTCCCCCCTCCATTTACCACTGATTTTGTATCTGGTATTTGTAAGTGACTGTGTACCAGGCAAGGCGTTGCCCCTGCCCTTGAGGGGCGCCCCCTCTGGCTAGAGAAGTGCCCTGCTCCAGGTCAGCAGCTACAAAGTCTCTCCTGATAATTGTGCTGGGGCAGCCCCCAGGAGGGGAGGGGAAGGGGGTACAGGGCAGGGCTGGGCTCAGGGGCAGTTGCCCTGGAGGTCCTGCAGATCGGCGGGCACCCCAGCCCCTCGGTGGTTGTGGGCTGACTCTCCCATAGGGGTGACGGCTTGGAGCTCGTGAGGGGAGGATTTTGCAAGGCTGCTAAGCAGCCTGACCTGTCAGATGACACTTGCTCACATGAGAGTCATTAAGAGCTTGTTGTGGCCAATGTCAGAGCAACCTTGCAGCCCAGGGCCAGCCTCGCTTCTGCACTGAGCCCTGTGAACAGGTCTTGTGACGAATTAATTGGCTACTACTGCCTAATCTCCGCGGAGGGAGCCCCAGTGGGGCAAGACCCGGCGAGCTGCTGAGCCCCAGGACTGTTTTTCCTGCCTCTCTGAGCTGAACCACATGCTCTCGGAACAGAAGTAGGAAGTGCTGGTGGTTGTTTTAAAGTTCATACTGGGGTTGCTCAGACTCAGTCTCCTAATACGCTGGATGCAGTTGACTTCCCAAAACTGTTGGCTTGATTTATAGAACTTGTGTAAATGCTGCACTTCTCTAAAGAGAAAGAAAGAAACTTAGCGGGCTGATGCCCAGAGCCTCACAGGACCCATCTGCTGGTTAGGGGCGGGCAACGCTTGGAAGTCACCTCTGTGACCAGAAGACATTTGGCCCTCAGAGGAGCTTCAGAATCTGTGGCCCACTCTGTGTGGAGAAACTGGAAGTACAGTGATGTGTGGGGGCACTCCGAGGAACACCAGCCGGGCAGGGGCCAAGCCGGATGCTGCCAGAAGTGGGAGTGAGCCTGTCGCTGGTCCCAGGAGGATGTGCCATGCCAAGATATTTTGGGGCAAAAAGCCCCTAAGACTTGAGGGAGCAGGAAAGGGGACTGATCATTCTGCAGCAGCAGCAGGATTCCACCACAGGTTTGGAAACTTATTTCCCTTTGAGTGCATCAAAGACAGACTAAATTTAGTTCAGAGTGTAATGTAAAATGTGGCTGAATTATTCCTGAATGGTGACTTGAGTGCTTCTAACTGGGAATTGGGCAAAATCAGCAAGCTTTTATTAAGTGCCTCCAGTAAGCCAAGCACTGTTAGGTACTGAGAGTCATCTGGAACAGAATCCTGGTTCATTTTTCTAAGTGGGGAGGGAAGGAGTTGAGTTTCCTCTCTAGGAAGGGAATGTGTGAATATTTTTTGTAAGTTCTCTCCACTGTGTTCTGATTATGGGTCTAGTTTATTCCTAAGCTCTTCATTAGCACTACTAACTTCAGCTTCTAAGGAGTGATGACAACCCTACACTAGTAAAGGACACTGAATGAAAAGTGATTCCTCTCCAGTGAGCTGCAGACACATGAGCTGCCAGCTTGGGTCTTATTTCCCAGCCTGGAGCCCTACTTTCAAATCATTCCTCCGTCATTGAGTCTTTTTGAATTAGTTGCCTCCTTCTCTTGGTGTCTTCTTGTCATAGAATCACAGATTTAGAGCTAGACGGACTTTGGGAAGTTGCCTATTCCCTCATCCATAGATGAGAAAACAAAACCCAGTTTAATTGAGGTAATGCAAGCAAGTTCATGCATTTTGTAAGTGGAGGAGTCAAATTTGAATCCAGGGGCTCTTTGTTCAATAGGTTGCTGTTTTGATTGTACCCTGTACTTTTTTTCCTACATAAACTCCATAGTACTTCTTGCCTCTAGCAGAACAAAGTACTCTAAGAAATATGCGATTTCTATTCAGGGCTTCTGAGAGGAAGATGCTGAAGAAAAAACTAATGGTTGTTAGGATTTCTTCCTCAAAGACCACTAAAAATGAATTGAGAGCATCTTTCTTCTTTTCAGAATTTTCCTGTCAGGGAAGTTGGGCTCTGAGATATTCCGATTTTGGAAGTATGGATTGAGCAGTGACCATCAGATATGGAGGGGAAACCAACCCAACCTGTTTTTGAGATCACAGGATTTTAGTCTTTGGAGTCAGAGAGGGACCTCAGAGGGAACCAAGCCAATCAGACCCTTCTCTAGCCCCTTCTTGTTGATGTTCTGGACATTTTCAGTAACTTTTCCAGTTCTGGATCCTATGACTATTGAGCAGAGTAGGTAGATAGAACCCCTGCTGCCAGACTCCTGTCAGAATCTAGACTCTGACTTCCTTTGGGTTAGGCCAGAGGAATGGTTATTATGGAGAGTTTCAGGATATTGAGATGTTGTGGAGCTGTTCCTGTTGAGGGTCACTTCAAGGAGCCAGAGATTAAGTTAACATGGGCCCTCATCACAGGTGCTTTACCTGGCATGGAATAAATATTTTTTGATACCATAATCATGAGAGACTGGGAGAATACATAAGAGAAACCTGTGAACTTTATTTTAGCTAATAGCTTTATATATATATTTTAAGACGGCCCTCAACAACGGTTTCTTCCTCCCTGTTTATTAACTCCCTGATCATCATCTCCTCTCCTTTTCCTGCCTACTTGTGATGAAAATAACCATGAATAGATCAAATGAAAGGAGATGGGAAGGGTGCTACTTGTAAAAGGAATGCCAGCTCTAGAATTAGGACCTGAGTTTAAATCTTAACTTTGACCTTATTATGGGTGAGGTTTTGGGCAAATTAGCATCAATTTCCTGGTCTCCAGTTCCATCATCAGTAAAATAAGAGGGTTGTATAAGGTGACTGATAAAGACTCTTGCAGTTCTGGAATGGTGGTCCCAAGTGATATGTAAACTGTGAAGTATTGTTATTATTGGTAACAATCATTATGATCATCTGGACACAGTACTGATTAAAAATAAAATGGCCAACCAAAGGGGATGGCATAAAAATAAAATAAGGTAGATAGCATCCAAATAATCAGCTGCTGAATAATTGAGATTTGATGGCATTCATAGAAAGTCTTCCTTCTGACCTTTTTGGTTACTTGCTACATTTTATTTGTTTTCCTCTCAATGACTTAGGTAGCCCAGCCACAGAAACAAAGTTCTTTATTATTTAATCTTATAATTAGAGTTTTTCTTAGAGAGGGAGGCCTGCACAGGGGATTTAAATGGGAACTATATAGTGAAGTGCCCTTACTATTTCCTCTGGCAGAGAACTGCTATTTAGGTTGGGGCTGGGGTCACTTGATGTACTGGACAGAGTCCTGAGTTTTGTAGCCAGAAGACCTGGATTTAATTCTTCCTCTGTCATTTAGTACCTGTGTGACTCAGGTGCCTTACCTGTTAAAAGGAGGGGTCTGGGCTAGATTTCTAAGCACCCCTATCTCTAAATCCTTGGATCCCATGTGAACCTCTTTATATATCTGTACAGTTAACAGGATTTTCATTTATTAAGCAGTATCTTTTTACTTATGGGGCAAGTCAATTCAACAGATCAATCTATAAGAATTTATTAAGGATCTGATTTGTGCCAGGTACTGGGATACCCAAAATGAAATAGGTGTTGGTTTCTGGGAGCCCATGTTCTATTTGGGGGAAGTAATGTGCACACATTATAAGTAAATTTAAAATATGTAAGATAATTTGGAGGAAGAAAGCAGGGGCACTTAACACCTGTTTGGTCTCTTAGTATGTTCAGGACCCTATGATAGTTTGATACAAGATGAAAAATAACTCAGTTCCTCCTTAGGAATTTATAATTAATAGGGGATAGGCCCCTTACACAAATATATTGGCACAAAGGAGAAATCCAGATAATGTCTTGGGAGCTCTAAGGAAATCTAAAGATATAATCAGAAGACTGTAAGCTCCATGAGGTCAGGAACTGTTTCTCTGGTATTTGTGCATGTAATTTAGTAGGCACTTAATAAATCCTTATTAAATGAAAATTCATCAACAAAGTGATGTGTTAGGAAAAGTCCTTTAAATATTCAAATAGGTAACCCAGTTTTATTATGTTTTTATTTCTCATAAAAGGAAACAATACAAGTAGTATGAGGGGAAAACATTGAAATGAGAGAGTAAAAAAACTTGAGTTCTCATTTTGACTATCACTAACTTGGATAAATTTTAAAAAGTAGAATAAATTGTTGATTTATTGTTTTTATATCATTCATCTTCCTCTCTCACCCCTCCCAGAAAGCCATTCCTTATAACAAAGAGGAAGAAAGGGGGGGAAAGCTCTTGAAAACTGGCATTTTAAAAAGAATCTGACATTATGTGCAGTATTTTATACACATTGCCCCAACCTCCAAAGAAATAGGGGAAGGTGTCTTCTTATATCTTTTCTCTGGGGCCATGCTTGGTCAGTGTGATTTTGCATAGCATTCAGTTTAAATGGTTTTGTTGTTCTTTTCATTTGTACTGAAGTGTTGTATTTTGTGTATGTTGTGTGTTGTTGCTTTCTTGTCTTGGCCTATGTAACTGAATCAGTTCATATAAAATCTTTGCATGCTTCTCTGTTCATCATATTGGTTCTCTTACAGCACAGAAATATTCCACCACAAGCATTTATCACATATGTTCAGCCATTCTCCACTTGATAGACATCTGGCTTGGCTTCTATTTTCTTGTTACCACAACAAATGCTGATGAAAGTATTTTGGTATCTCTAGGGCCTTTTGTTTTGCCATTGCCAATTCTCCTTGGGGTTTATGCTTAGCAGTGTAAATCTCTGGTTTACCCTTAGCCTACCTTTGAGTAATTTTCTTTGTTTAATTCCTTTGGAAGCTTTTTTTTTTCACTTTGAAAAATTTTATTTAATTAATTGATTTAGAATATTTTTCCATGGTTATATGATTCATGTTCTTTCCGTCCCCTCCTCACACTCCCTCCCTGTAACCAATGAGCAATTCCACTAGGTTTTGCATATGCCATTGATCAAGACCCATTTCCGTATCATTAATATTTGCATTAGGGTGATCATTTAGAGTCTATGTCCCTAGTCTTGTCCCCATTGACCCATGTGATCAAGCAGTTGTCTTTCTTCTGTGTTTCTACCTCCACAGTTCCTTCTCTGGATGTGAATAGTGTTCTTTCTCATAAGTCCCTCAGAATTGTCCTGGATTCTTGCACTGCTGCTAGTAGAGAAGTCTATTACAATTGATCATACCACAGTATATCTGTCTCTGTTTTAATGTTCTCCTGGTTCTGCTCCTTTCACTCTGCATCAGTTCCTGGAGGTTGTTCCAGTTCATATGAATTCCTCCAGTTCATTATTCCTTTGAGCACAATAGTATTCCATCACCATCAGATATCACAATTTGTTCAGCCATTCCCCAATCGAAGGGCATCCCCATATTTTTCCAATTTTTTGCCACCACAAAGAGCACGGCTATAAATATTTTTGTACAAGTCTTTTCCCCTATTATTTCTTTGGGGTATAAGCCCCGCTGTGGTATGGCTGAATCAAAAGGCAGACAGTCTTTTAAAGCCCTTTGAGCATAGTCCTTTGGAAGCATTTTAATCTTTTGGATTTTTATATTGCCCTCCATTGCCTTTCACTTCTATTATCTCTTTTGATTACTTCCTCAAGAGAAATTGATTCTTTTGGTGATTTTTCTCCTGGCAGAGCCCTGAGATTAGGACAAACACTCTGAATGAATGTATGCCTTTTTATTCATTCAGGCTGGAGGGTAGTGGATTGATTGCTATTCCTGGGAAGCTGCCTCCCGGTTTAAGGTCTTTGTGGCTCCTTAGACCAGAGTCAGCTGTTCTCTTTGTGAGGCTGGGCTTCAGACCAGGGCCCCAAAACTGGGGAGTAAAAGTGAATTATTGACTGGAGCTTGCACTTCAGAGCTCTGGCCAGCTTAATCTGTTTGATCAAGTCACGTGGCCATCTTGGCTTTTGGGTATCTAAAGTCAATAGTTTTAGGATAACTTTCTTAGACTCACCTCTCAGCTGTTTTCTTCACTCGTGGTTTTGTGCTAAGTGCATAAAAGAGGAAGGAAATTATTTCATGAACTCTGGAGCCATTTTTGGGAGCCCAAATGTGTTCAGGGTACAAAATGGATATAGTTTAAATATCTTTAATACTGCTAAAATTAAATTGGAAAACTTAAAAATTTTTTTAATGTTTATATCTACCTGTTTTTTTTTTAAACCCATAACTTCTGTGTATTGGCTCTTAGGTAGAAGAGTGGTAAGGGTGGGCAATGGGGGTCAAGTGACTTGCCCAGGATCACACATCTGGGAAGTGTCTGAGGCCAGATTTGAACCTAGGACCTCCCGTCTCTAGGCCTGACTCTCAATCCACTGAGCAACCCAGTTGCCCCCTCTACCTGTTTTTGTCTTCAAATTTGGCCCCAGATACTTCCTAGCTATGTGACCCTGGGCAAGTCACTACCATTGATACTTAGTGTCTATTCTAAGACAAAAGTCAGAGGTTTAAAAAAAGGTGAAAGGGATTTAGGAATAGGTCTTTTTTTTTATCTCCTTCATTTTACAATTGAGGAAACTGAGGCCTAGAGAAATTATGTAACTTGCACAGAGTGACAAGGCAGTGACTAACTGCCAGGATTTAAATTCAGGTTCTCTTGATTCCAAATCTGGCATTCTTTCTTTCCACAGAATCATGTTGTCTCCTGTGACCAGAACTACTTCTGCATTCTTAGATGATACTTGATTTCAGGAACTCTACAGAGTTGTGGTATATCAGTTTAATTTTTAATGGAAAAAAATAGTATAGAAGTTTTGAGAAGGAAGGAAGCAAACAAGTATTTATTAAAGCTGCTCTTGTATGTCAGGCATTGTGCTATTTTGATCCTCACAAAAAACCCTAGGGATTAGGTACTCTTAGGATTGCCATTTTACAGTTGAGGAAACTGAGGCAGGCAGAGGCTAAATCACTTATTCAGGGTCACACAGCTAGCAAGTGTCTGAGGTGGAATTTGGACTCTGCTTGACCAGTGTTGCCTCCACTATGCCACCTGCTGGCTCTAAGAAGAGCATAGATTATGGCTAAAAAAAAAACTGAAAAGAGACACCAGAGGCCACATTGCAACCTTCTCACTTTACAAGAAAGTTAAACAATTTGCCCAGTATCATGCAGATAATATGCATCAGAGGTGGAATTGTAACCCAGGGCCTCTAGCACCTAGTCACTTCTTTTCACACTCTCCCATGCTGCTATGTAGTCACTGAAGAATATTTTTTACCAGCCTGTTCCCTTTAAAGGTAGTCTATAGTAATAGCAATAGTAGTAGTAGCTAGAGCTGAACTTGCAATACAAAGAGCTGTGTTCTCTCATTAGTGTGACAAAGGGCAAATCTCATCCCATTTCTGATAACACTGGTAGCATCAACTGTCTCTAGAACTTTCATGAAGCACAAATGAGTTTTGTTTGTAAAGCTTAGCAAATGTCTATTGTATCAAGTATGTAAAAATGCTCATTGTTTTTTTCAAATTTCTAAAGTCCTAGTAATTAGGCAATCTCAAGAACTATGGTTGTTTAGAGGAGAAAAATGGATCTTATAACTTGCTAAAGTAGGCAGGGAATCCTTGCTTCACTAGCTACAGAAAGCTAGGGCCACCTTAAAAATCTTTTCTTTTGATTAGTGACAGTGAGAACACAGACTTTTAAAGGCCCACTTTCTGTCTGTTAAGGGAAGCATTTCATGGTTGTCTGTGGGCTGCATTTGTGGTTCAGAAGTGACTCTAGTACTGCTTTGTGTTAGAATGATGAAAGTAAGTGAGGAATTAACTTTTAAGTGGAATTAGGAAATCTACCTTGCATTTGAGGTTATGAACTTTTGGAGCATTCTGAGTTGTATATCTAAAAATGGGAACTGGAAAAAAATGTGGGTTTCTCCCCATTTCTCCCTACCACCAAAGGAAAACCCACAACACTAGGAAAAGACAAGCTTTCATCAGTTTCTCAATAGCCTACTTGTCTAGCAAATCTTGAGCTTGAAATTGCCTTCTGAAAAATCATCCTGCCTTGATAGTTGTTCAAAAATACATTTATTAAATTGGGTGAATAAATAGTAGGCCCTGTGAGGGGGCTTCACATGAGAGTTTACATATTGCCACGGTAGTCTTTTTGAGATGCATTGAGATGCATTTTTGAGATGAGATTGTTATAAGATTTCCCCTCAATAAGATCTTAGATTACTTCAATAATGTATAATTTCACTTGGTTGATTGATGGTGAAGTTTAGCTACTTATTGATGGTGATTCCTTTGTGATTGTTAAAACAACCTTCTCTTGTTCTTCAGTAATCTCAAAGGACAGTTATCTCTGCCCTGGGTAGGAGTTCTGTGGGTGGTGGTGGTGATGGTGGGGCATAATAGTCTAAGGCTAGGGACTATTTAGCAGGTATAACTCAGGTAGTTTGTAAATAAATTAAGAGTTAATTTTTTGTAAGACTAACTTTCAGCAAGATTCTTTTGTATGTTTTCAAGAATATTCGTGGATTTATTGCTGAAAGATCTCTTATAGATCATTCATTCCATTCTCTTCCTTTTATAGATCAGGAAGGTTAAAGTCAAGAAAGATTAATGATTTGTCTAAGATAACACATTTTGTAAGCAACACATCTCCTTATTCAAAGATCCTGGTACTCTTTTTGTGTGTGTGTAACATTTTACAATTTTTAAAGAAGCATAATTGTCACTTTCCAATGACTTTCCAGCTCCCAAATAGAACTGTCATTTGTAGCAAATCATTTCAATAAGGAAACCAAATCAACACACTAACTGCAACTGAAAATGAATGATTCTTATTCTCTGCCCTAACAGATAACTTGGCAGTTTTCAAAAGAAGAAATGTAAACCATCAACAATCATATAAAGAATACCCCAAGTCACTAACAATGAGAAATGTATATTTAAGAGAATTCTAGAGTTTCTCTACATACTTATCAAACTAGTAAAAAGATGACAAAAGACTAAATTGTAAATGTTGGAGGGATTGTGGAAAGATCAGCACATTGTTACATTGTTAGCAGAACTGTGAATTGGTGCAGCTGGAAAATAATTTTGAATTATACCAGAAAAAAAGTCACTAAATTATGCATATCCTTTGAATCAGCAATATGCATCTAATTGGTGCAGTAGATAGAGGACTGGCCCCTGTAGTCAGGAAGATCTGAGAGTTCAAATCCCACCTCAAATTTCTATTTGCCTTGGTTTCCTTAACTGTAAAATGGGGATAATAACAGCATTTACCTTGAAGAGTTGTTGTAAGAATGTATGAGATATCTGTAAAGAACTTAACAAAGTGCCTGGCACAGAGTAGGTGCTTTATAAATGCTATTACATCCCCCAACTATTAATTAGGCATGGATTCTAAAGATATATATAAATAGGAGTGCATATTCCAAAGTTAGTGCTTTTAGATTAAGGAAAAGTTATGCAAATTGTGCTATATGAAATTAGCCAAATATTATTACATCATAAGGAATTTAAAAAATATGAGTAATTCAGAGAAATCTAGGGAAAAATTAATGTAAGCAGAACTAGAAGAACCATTTACACAATGACCATGACAAAGTAAAGAAAACTGCATTGAAAGATTTTGGAACTCTGAATCCAGAGAATTTAGAGAACTCAAGGTGTAAGGCATGCCTCTATCTTGTCAGCAGAGAGGAGTAGGCTATAGATTTGGAATAAAACTTAGATTGTCGGATAGGCCATTGTTTAGTTTTTATTTACTGTACTTCTTTGTTATGTTGGGGTGGTTCTGTAGTTGGGTCCATGTGGAATCATCACATAATAAGAGGGATTTTTTAAAAGAGGATCAACAAAAGAGGTGCAGAATAAAAAAAAGAAATGTTTGTCCCCTGATAAGAAGCGTTGATCAGTTTTCCAAAAATCTTTTCCCATTGGCATGTGCAATTATTAAAAATAAATGAAATTAATTTTCATGATCATACTTATATAACTTTTCCATATCAGAACAAATAATTTCCTTAATCAGGAGCAAAATATATCCACTGACCCAGACATACATACCCTTGACCCAGGTATGACACTGCTGGGCCTATAGACCAAAGAGATCAAAGAAAGAGGAAAAGAAATTATATATACAAGAATATTCATAGCAGCTCTTAATAGCTAAAGATGGGAAACTAAAATGGTACCCACCTAGAGATAGATAAACAAATTGTAGTATGTGGAATGTTATTGCACCATGAAAAATTATGAAATGGATAGTTTCAGAGGAAAGTCTATGAATCAGCGTAGTGAAGTCAGCAGACCTAGGAGAACAGTTTATACAATAAAAATGACGTTACAAAATAAAGAAGTTTAAAAGACTAGAACTCTCATGCAGTTGAGAGACTTGAAGATGAAGGACACTACTCATCACTTGTCAGAGAGGTAATAAACATAAAATACAGATTAAGATATACATTTTTGAACAGGTACAATATGGGAATTTTTGTTGGGTTATGTATATTTGTTATGAGGGTTTTATGATTTTTTTTTAAATTGTTCAATGGGTGGGGCAACTTGAAGGAGAAAATAATAAATGCTTATAAAAATAAAAAAAAATTCTCACAAAGCCTTTGAACCCTGTACCTATAGCCTGGAACATAATTTCTCCACTCTTCTCTAGCACTTTCTTCCCCCAGCTTTTTAAGAACCATCAAAGAAGTGTGAAGAGTTCCTTTTTTTTTTTTTACCTTGAGCTGTCAGAATAACTGAAGCTTTCTAATTGTTTTTAGGGAAGTCTTAGAAGTACCTGTTACTATTGACAACCACAGTTAAGAGTTGGGAGGAAGGGGAACACCTACAGATTTTCTATCAAACAGGAAGGAACTGGGAAAGATAACTAAAGGGCTACAATTATAAATGCATTCTTTGTACACATTATTTAAACAGGAGAAGAGGAGACAGTCTTAGGGAAGATTGTACAGTGTTTTTAATGACCAAACTTATCCCTGAAAGAGAAACTCATCTTGGGAATATCATTATTCTGTTAGTGATGTTATGTGATGAATCATGGAATGTCATAGTCTTTTCAAAGAGTTAAAATTAAAGAGTTCTCAAAAGGGCATGGGTTGGGTTTGTGAGCTACAACATGCTATCAGCTAGGAATTAATTACCCAAGAGCAGAGATATATATGCCCTGGGAAGAAGATGTAGCAAGATGGAGGGATAACTTGATATGTGTAGAATGCTTAGAGATCTAGATGCTAGAGAGACGGCTAGCATTTTTTGGTGAAAGAATTTCGGAGGAATATAGACAAGAGTGGCATTAGAAGTATTTAATAAGATATTTATTTTAAGCATTTATTAGGCTCCTGCCATGTGTGTGCTGGGGAAGCAGAAACAAAATATTAAACAGTCTCTGCCCTCAAGGTATTTAAAGTGTTTAACTTGCTCTAAAATCAGTTGTCAAATTCTTATGGGTTTTTAGGAGGGCTTTTCTTAGGATTATTGGAATTAGTGCAAGGAAGGACTTTAATGTTGAAGTCCTCTTTCCCCTGCTTATGCTTCTCCCTTTCAAATGGACTCTACCACAAATTTAAATCAGCAAGGATTTATTACATTCTTCTTATATGTCAGGTATTGTGGTATTAGACATAAAGGGATAAGGGAAAAAAAAAAGAACAGTCCTTGTCTTTGAGCAGATTATATTCTCCTAACTATCACCATGGTTCACCAGGTAAAGATTTGATTGAAGAATTTATCCAGATAAATCAGGCTAAGAAAACTTCATTTGAGTGAAACATTGGGATGGTTTGCTTTTTTTATTTCTTCACTTTTTCCTGAATTATCTGCATGATTGCTTTCCTGACTATCTGTATGTTTATGTAGACCCAGTTAGTTAACTGCATTGGTGATATGAGTCTTCCTCAGTGGTTAGAGGAATAAGTGTTAATGGCAAAAACTCTTATCAGTGTTGGGACCCAATGTTCTTTGTGGTTGCTGGGTGAGGGAACAGCTGACAAGACTCATGAGTCCAATTCTGAATTTAAATTCAGAGTTTGGATGAGGGACTTGCCACCTGTTGCTGAGAGTTATGTAGCATCCCCTAAATGTTGTCTCATAACTCTTTACAACTGTGGTGAAATGGTCATATTCTGTACTTTATGATGAGCCTTCCTCTTCCTCCTCTTTTTTGGGGGGCGGTGGACCTATAATTAGATAATTAATGGATTCCATGGTTGGCCCTTTGGAAAACAAGTCAGAACCTAGATTTTCTCTCATTCTCCTAGTTCAGAGGTTCTGAACTTGAAGTCTGTGAACTTGTTTTAAAAAATATTTAGTTAACTGTATTCAATCTGATAGGTTTTCTATGTAATCTTATTTATTTTACTTTATGCATTTAAAAACATTATTTACCAGACTGCCAAAGGAATCCATGACAGACAAGTTAAGAATATTGGTCAATAACCCTAGCCATTCATTGTAAGGGGAATGATATAAAAGCCATCTTTGAAAACTTACCCTCTCCCTTGGAGCTGGAAACAACCTTGACAGATCCTCTAATCTAGCCCTCTTGTTTTATACATAAGGAAACTTAAGCCCTATTTATGTGACCTTATTTAAGCCAAAATTTGAACTGCTAGATGTTCCTTCTGTACCCAGAGGCTTCTTAAAAAAAATCTATAAATACTGTTTGAAATTAGAGTTATGATTCTTTTTTATGTCTTAATATCTTTACCTTGTTGACATATTGTATTTTATTTAATTGATTCTACAGTAGAATCAAATAATAATATTTTATAAATGGAAAATAAAATTAATCTGAGGGATGACATGCTATTTGATCATAATAGTATGCTTTTTGGTGGGGGGGGGGAGGGGGAGAAGTATCTGAATCTGTGAGATGTCATTTGTCTTAGTTGCCTAGAGTGCTGAGATATTTAGTGGCTTGACAGTGTTTATAGGACTCATGTTTGTTTAAGGCAGGCTTAAAACCAAGCCTTTCTTTTTTTCTTTTTCTTTTTTTTTAAACCTTTAACTTCTGTGTATTGGCTCCTTGGTGGAAGAGTGGTAAGGGTGGGCAATGGGGGTCAAGTGACTTGCCCAGGGTCACACAGCTGTGAAGTGTCAGAGGCCAGATTTGAACCTAGGACCTCCCGTCTCTAGGCCTGACTCTCAATCCACTGAGCTACCCAGCTGCCCCCAAAACCAAGTCTTTCTTACATGAAGCCTGGCTCTCTATTCATTAATACATGTTGCTTGCCCTTTAATAATGACGTAAACTAGTAACCCTAAAAACAGTTCTTTCAAACACATTTTTTATTCCTTATTTCTTGTAACATGTCAATTAGAAATGTTTTTTTTTTCCCACAAAAAGTGGTACTGATGAATGTTAAAAATGGTTTCATGTCAATGATACTTTTAGGAAATTTTCCATTATTCATTTGCCCCTGGGAACTGGTTGCTTATTTAAAAAAACAAAAACAAAAACCCATACTTAAAAAAAAGATGGTTCTATAAAAATAAATTTAAAATTGGATTATGTCACATATTCACATTGACTTTCAGGATCAAAGACTATGTAACATGGAGTAGGATTGTTTTCGGCTATTTTAGCAATGTGTAGGTTTTCATTAGCAATATTTTAATAAATTGTACAAAAATTTAAACATCAAACTTAAAATAATTCTTTAGCTCTGTTTCAGCAACATTTTGTTATCAGAGCCAAATAGGTTGTATTGGAAAAAAACCTGATGATGAAGAAATCTTGATTTCATCTTTTCATTTTCATTCTCTTCAGTTTGCACACCATTATAATAACACATGCCTACAGATTTTCCTTATTGCGATGTCATTGCTCAAGGACAATTCCAAACCATTTTCTTTATGGCTTAACTTTCTTAGTATTCTCTCAGATTACATAGTAACTCATGAATTGACCCTACACTAGTGAACATCACTATACCAATGCCTATATTGATGAAGAAGATGCCTTCTAATAATCAGCTTCATCACCAGAACCATATTTGGGAGCCTCCTGTCGTATAGCTGTAGGGTGAGGTGGGCTCTGAATCTCTTAGCTTTCCTTGCCCCATGGTGGGAGCTGTTTTATTTTCTCTGTAGATGGTCCTATGCTTGGGCATGCGGAGCCTGAAAATAGTCACGAGATGAGCAGGGCCTTCTCTATTATCAGTTGACCAGCCTTTTGGTTCTTGGGTTTTGCTTTTCCCTCAGCCAAGCCTGGCATCTTGGGGAATCCTCATGGTGCAGTACATAGGACCTGGATTTGGGAGTAGGAAGACTCAGACACTCACTTAATTCTGGGCAAGCCACTAAACTCTGTACCACAGTTTCCTTGGCTATAAAATGAGCTTGGACTAGCTGGCTTCTAAGATCTCTTTGAACTCCAAGCCTGTGAGAGACCAGTGTGTGGCAAGCCCTGCCTTGGGCCTTTGGCCTAGTGTGAAGGACCTTGAAACTCCAGAGGGGGCCCCCCCCATGCCTGGGCTTCTTTGTGAAGGTGCCCCCTAGGCATTGGCCAGTCACTGGCTAGAGCTTGGACTGAGCTGTAAGTAACTTCCTGTGCTTCTTATTTCCCAGTTGGTCATGTTCCGAGTTGGACTTGAATGAAATCCGCCTGATCGTTTACCAGGACTGTGAAAGGAGAGGCCGACAAGTCTTATTTGACTCGAAAGCAGTGCGGAAGATGGAGGAGTTGGCAGCTCAGGTACCAAATGCCCATCACTTTTGTTCTGGAACCAGTCAGGTGGTGCTTGACTGCCTATTTTGTTTTTTTGGAGTATTGTTTTTAAACCCTTATCTTCTGTCTTAGAATTGATACTAAGGAGTGGTTCCAAGGCAGGAGTGGTAAGGCTAGGCAATAGCAATAAGTGATTTGTCCAAGGCTGCACAGATAGGAAGTATCTGAGGCCAGGTTTGAACCCAGAACCTCACATCTCTAAGTCTGGCTCTCAATCCACTAAGCCACCTACCTGCCCCTTGACTGCCTGCTTTGAGCTGTGGGGACTCTATATGGCAAAAATGGCTCTTGTCGTTAAAAGGCTTATTATACTTGAGCTGGAAACACAGACTATAGGAAACAATTGGCAAAACTGTGGGGTACACCGATGGTCTCTCTGTTAACCCAGGTCACAGGACCCCCCCAGTTGTACAGACAGGCCTCCAGAGTTACCAGGGAGGAAAAAATCCATCTTTCTGATGTAAACCTGGTGATGAGCTACACTGAACTTAAGTAGACCAGTCACTAGGCTGTTGCTAGATTGTACTGGAAATCTTTCTATAGAGGTAAGGTCTACTCTAGTTCCTGCTGTCTCAGAGTCTGAGGAGTCATCACTTTCCAGCTATATTTATGAATCAGAACAGGACTTGAATGGATGTGTAGGCTATTAATTTTGTAAGAATTTAGATAAGGCTGAAGCAACCAAGGCAGGCTTCATGGCTCCTGAAATTAGACCTTTAAAAGAGTATGTGGGATTTGGATGGATGGAGGAGAAAGGAAGGATATTGAAGGAGAGAACAGAATGAATTTGAGGTTGGTGGTGAGGAGTTTGCCTTGACTAGAGTGGAGAGTATTAGGGATTAAAATAGGGCAGGGCATAGCATTGGATGGGTAGAGTGGAGCCAGATTATGAAGGACCTCAAAAACCAAGCTAACGAGTTAGAATTTAATGTAGTTAGCTGAAAAATTTGAAGCAGAGGAGTCCCATGATCAAATTCATTTTTTAGGAAGATTAGTGCCCAGTACCACTTATGCTGGATGAATTGAAGAAGAGATGGGATCTAGACAAATCAAGTAGGCAGCATTTGGAGCAGGGGTCAGCAACCTTTTTGGCCGTGAGATCCATAAACGCCACATTTTTTAAAATGTAATTTCGTGAGAGCCGTACAGTGCTCACAGTACTGCTCCTGTAACAGCACCTGAAAAAAATTGACTTTATGGCTCCTGCAGAAAGAGCCATATCTGGCCCTCAAAAGAACCAGATATGGCTCGAGAGCCACACGTTGCCAACTCCTGATTTGGAGGAATTCTGGCAAGAGATGATCAGGCCTGAGGAAGCTGTGAGACCAATTTGGGGCACCATCAATGAAAATGGAGTTGAGAAGTATTTGAAGGTTTTTCAAAGGAAGATTTATGGCGGACAGGATAGAGAAGATGAAGGAGAAAGGGTAGATGAGTTAAAGATAGCTACAAGTGCTTTATGCTGAGAGAATGACAGCACTAACTTTTGGAAAATGCATGAGTTGAGAAATGTTGATTTTGATTCTGTTTTGGACCTAATTCAGATTTTAGACCTGCTAAATCTGAAAGCTAAGTGAAATACACAGGTGTTAGAAAGGCTCCATGTATTTAAAGACCCAAGTAAAACACTTACTGACCTTAATATATCTTTATTTATTTTCCGTCTGATTCAGTTATGTGGTAGGGTTGCTCTCTAAGTTTTTTCAAAGATGAGAAAATCATAGGATTATCAATTTAGAGCCAAAGGAGACCTTCAGGAGTATTCTAATCCAAGACCCTCTTTTTAAGGCTCTAGATTTTAAAATTAGAATTCAGGCACTCAGCTCATTAAAAAAAGGCTTGGGCTCACCTGGGCAAAAAGCAGGGAGGGAAGGGAAGTCTCTCAATTGAGTCACCATGAGCTTTGACACTGGATTTTTATCCAGAGCTAGGCTCAAGGACCTTTCCCTTTGTGGTTGGGAGATCATTTAACATGATTTTCTATTTTCCTTGAAGGATGGGAATTTAGCCACACACTCACTCACCTCCTCAGTAGGGTTCCCCAGGAACTGGCAGAGACAATAAAATAAAATAACTTTGGGCAGTTTGTAAAAATGACTGGAGGCATTTGGCAAGATGAAGACTTCTGGGAAGGACCATAGTACTAATGAGTCACTAGAGACCCAGAGAAGCTGAGGGATTTGCCTAAGGCCACAACAAAGGAGAGGGATCTCAGGCTCTCCCGATCTAATTCACTGCTCTTAATATGACACCATAATTCAGTTCAAAATATTTATACTAACTACTTTGTGCAAGGTCTCTAGGCTATGTGCCAATAGAAGGATGAGGGAAATTTGTGAGGGAGTGTGTGTCTTTGCTTCTGATCAGGAGCCGGGAAGGTACCATCCTATAAAGAGATAGGGCCCTTTGAGAGGATACAGACAACTCCTTTGGCCTAAAGTCTTCCTTGCTTAGAAATCAGAGACCCGATAGAACTTGGCTGCCTGGAGTTCCAGATGCTCAATCATCTCTTGGGGAAAAGGCAGCCCTACTCACTGAAAATTAACCAGGAATTGTCTGGATCATCTCAACAGAGGAGCAGAGTGCCCTTTTCTGTGAGGTGGTGCTTTCTTGACCTCTGTATCAAGTAAAGACAAAACAACTGAGGAAATAGAGGTTCAAATCTTTGGAACATATCGATTTATTAAGCAATTCATGGCAATTGCTTAGCATATCAGGGCCAGGCTCTATTAGGACTGGACCCCTGAAAACATGGGGAAACAGACTTTAAAGTATGTAAAACTATCAATGAGACCAATTAATTAAAAGGAAACAATAAATTAGGTAATCTGATTTCTAATTGGATAAAAATTTGAGACTTTCCAAATTGGGAGGGGGGAGAGTCAACAAGGACATTTCCCTGATTTTAGATTAAGAGATATCTCACTCCCAGCCCTCTTTCCCCACCTACCCACCCACCCCAGTACCTGTAAGCATGGCAGCAATAACTGGTAGATCAGTATGGGGCTATGTGCACTGTAAAAAGGAATTCTTTATTCCTTTTTGAATTTAAACAGGGAGGGGAGGGGAGTAGGGACTTAGAGGTCCTCTTACCATAGAGATGTGTAAGGATTAACCAGTCCACAGTGACAGGAAGGAAGTAGAAAAAGGGAATAAAAGGAGGCCTGTAGCAGTTGGTCAATCTATCAGTTGTTGACAGTTAGGTGCTGGCAGTTGCAAGGAAGTTGGCTGGTGGTCGTGTGTTGGGTTGGTGGTTGGGTTTAGTTGCTGGAATATAAAAGCGGGCCTGAGCTTAATGAGAAAGCTTTTTAGCTTTAGCGTTTAGAGGGCTTTTGGCTTTTGGTTTGGGCTGTTAGGTTTTTTTTTTCTTTCTTGAACTTTTTGGAAGGTGGCTGGTCTTTGTTGACAGACCAGTTGGGGTCAGATTAAACACTGATTGGGTTGGTTTTGATGATTGGGCTGGATTGAGTTGGAACTTTGTGGGGTGGTTGTTATTAGCAGTAGTTATAGGCAGTTATAGGTAGATATAGGTAGTTATAGGATAACTAGTATAGACATTAGGCAATTTCTTCTCTACCTCTTTCCTATATTCTCTCCTTTATTATATTCATTTTATTATATTCTTTTGCGATCTATTTTAATTAAACTAAATTGTTAATTGTTAAAAGCTGCTAGAAGTTTTCTTTTTTCTGGCTTAAAGGGATATTAATTTACAACTCTACTATATTCTCATTAAAACTTAAATAATTAAAAGCTGCTCTCTTATTTTGTTAAAACTCCTAATTTAACCCTTACAGCACAATTATGAGAAAATTCCTTACATCAGGCTTAGAATCTATTCAGCCTCACCTTGGTTGAGGGTCTTAGACAATAGGGAGAAGTTTGCTCCAGTTTCCTGGCCATGCAGGGCTAGGTTCAAACAATGCTACAAGGTTTTCTCCTGATTACCATGACTGAATAACATTTTTCTCATAAGACAGAATTTGAACTAAGCCCATAATTAATGGAGAGGGATCTGAGCTAGCTCCAGAATTGAGTCACAAGATGGAGTCAGTGTGGTTCACTCTATCACCTCAGGTGCTGCTTCCATGGACTGTCCTAATCCTCCCAATTTCCTCCCCTTAAACAAAGGCACTTTTCTTGTAAATTTATCCAATTGATTAAGGCTTTCAAGATCATCCTTCCTTATATAAAGACAAAGACAAAATGGGGCTGTCCTCAAGGAGCTCTTACCTTCCTCTGGGAGATAAAACCTACCCACAGATAATTAAATATCAAGTAGTTCCTGGGTCAAGGGGAGCACCATTGTATCTTGGCTGAGTAGGCACTGAATCACTGCTTGTTGAATTGAATCGAGAAGTAGAAGGTGTAGAAGGTGGACATTCCAGGTGACAGATCATACTTGGGAAATGGATTGTCATGTGCAGGGCCATGAAAAGGAGTCTTTTTCTGTTTGAACCTGGGTCATAGGAGTAAAGGGAAATCAGACTATAGAGAGAGGAAAGACTTTAAATGCTGAGCTTAGGAGTTATTAATTTATCCTCGAAGCAATAGGGAATCATTAGAACTTCTTGAGTCAAGAGCTGCCTTAGGCAGACGTACTTTCCTTTAATACCACTCTATTTCACATGGATTAGCTTAGATTCACCCTATACAATTCTTTTGTGTCTTCAAGTTGGAGAAATGGAGTTAAAAATGTGCTCTGGTCAAGGCTTTTCAGACAAGGAGGCAAGTGTGAATGTCCTTCATAACTTAAACTCCCTGAAGGGCTGGCTGCTAAAGGGATCAAAAGTCAGTGACTCAAGTTGGAGAGGTTCAGAGGAGACCAGTTTCTGGAGTGGGCCCTGGACAGCCATACATGTACTGTTTCTTGCCCTCCTTCATCAGTGATTCTATGACTGGCATGTAGCTGCTGAATTTCTGGGCTTAGAGTTAAATGTCTAATGATAGTTACATTAGACAGATAAGCCACACTTCCTTTAATAGGTTGCAAATCAAAAGGCGTACAAAGAAGCATATAGCAAGCAATATAAGACTGAGCTGATAGGCAGGGGCCCTGGTGTTTAGAGAGCTGCTTCAAGAGTCTGAAAGCCATGAATTCTACCTCCGACTACACTGAATGTGTGATTCTAATGGTCATTTAAACTTTAAATGCCCCAGACAACTCTTTGAGACTATAAATTGCCCAAAAGTTTGAGAGGATTTCCTCACTGGACCAAAGCTAAAATCAAATACTAGGAGAAAGAGGGAGAGGGTTTTTTTGGAAGGGGGGGGGTAAGAATGTAGGAAAAGATAGAAAAGGTGGCAGCTAATTTTTTTTTCATTAATCCTTACTTTCCTTCTTAGAAATACCACCATATATAGGTTCTAAGGCAGAAGAGCAGTAAGGGTTAGGCAATGAGAGTTAAATGACTTGCCTAGGGTCACACAGCTTGGGAGTGTCTGTGGCCAGATTGTACCCAGGACCTCTTATCTCTAGGATTGGCTTTCTATCCACTGAGCTCCCTAGCTGCCCCCATCTGATTTTTAAAAGAAATATTTTGTGTCCGTGTCATAAAAACTAGTGATAGAATAAATTTGAATTTTACATAACCAATATTAATCCTAACGTTAACATTTAAAAATGCTGATTCTTTTCATATATTTTTTAAACATTGTTTTTAAAAATTGATGTTTTTTTTTACTTGACACTTTTATTTAACCTTGCCCAATTCCTGAGCATTATGCATTTTCCAAAGTCATCCATCCCTGTTGCTGTAGAGTCAATATTGGAGTTTTCTGCTAGCCTTTGATTGACCTAGAATATTTTCTCAAAGGAACTCCCAGGTTGCAAAGATAAGCTGATGAGCCAGGCTGACTTCAAGGTCTGCTTTATCTCTTTCTGTCCCTAGAGAACTGAGGATGCCTCCATTAAAATGCCAGTCAATTGCTGTCAGGCTCGGAACAATAGCAGCAGCAGTAACAGCAGTGGAAGTGGCAGTGGCACCTCTTCCCATCATTCTTCAGCGAGCTCTCTACATGGCAAGGAGCAACTTCCCAAGTACCAGGTAGAATCTTCCTTCCTTCCAAGATGGGCGGAGAATGGAGAGTGAGAGGCAGAAGCCCTGCTGGAGTCATGCTGTGGGGAAGAATCATGCCTGTTGACCCAGGAGCTTCAACTTCTTATAGGGCTTTGTCAGCCAAGCATCTGAGCTTTGCCTCCCAGTTCCAGATATAGAGAGAGGATGCGTAGCTCAACATAGTCTGCCCTACCATTGTAGTGCAATGAGGAGCAAGAAGGAGAAGTGCTCTCCCTTTTTTTCATCCCTATTACCATTGGGAGTAGTTGGGATTTCTAATTAGGCTCTAAGAATCCAGAAGAATTCCTTGAGTGTGGACAAGCTTCCTCATAGTCAGCATTCCTGTACTATTGGGAAGTGTTCAATACTGGAAAGGAATTATTTGGTATGACAAGGGCTGGTATTCATCTGTGGGAAGCAGGAGAGCAAACAAAATTCAGGAAGCATTTATTAAGCACCTACTATGTGCTGGGCCCTGTGCTAGGTGCTGGAGATACAAGACAAAAAGATAGAACAGTCCTTAGGGTCTTAGATTTAGAACTGAAAGGGACTTTGAATGCTAACTGACCTACCTTCTTATTTGAGATGAGGAAACTGAGGCCCAGAGGGGCAAAGTGACTTGTTCAGGGACCCAAGAGCAAATGAGATAAACTATACAAAGCTTTTTGCAGATCCTAAAAGCACTGTGTCAACTCTATCATCATCAGATGTGATGATGAACTCATATCCTTTGGCTCCAAGTCCAGAGTCTTTTCACTGCCCTATACCCCCTGCCCTCAAGGTGTTTAGATTCTACTAGGAGTATCAATACTTAAAGCCATAAATACAGAGGATTTTGAGAAGGGAAGAAACACTTAATAACTAGGTGGGGAAATGGCAGGCAGAGATGTGGCAACAGAGCTGAGCCTTGAAGGAAAATTAAAATTCAGAAAAGCAGAGTTGAACAAATGCATGCAGGTAAGAGATCGGGTGTCAGTCTGGGAAGGGCCTGGGTATCTAGAAAAATTAGAAATATTGATTAGGAGTGTAGGGGAGCTCTTGAAAACATGCCAGCTACTAAAAGGGGTAAATATTAAAGACAAGGGTGTTTTTCGTTTGTCTTTTTTAAACTCCATAAAGAGTTGCCCTAGAAGGACCCAGAATTCAAAAGCCCAAGGAAAGTCCTCAGTCATCCTAGGGGGTAGCTGAAGATATTCACTGTGGGACCATGCTCCTGGCTGTGTCTTTTGTTTTTGTTGTATAGAATGCAGTTGTTCTGTGGGCCTGCAAGTTCTTTTTGTTTGGGAAAACGTCAGATGGTATTTCAGCTGGGCAAAGAAAAAAAAAAAAGATGAACCTGGCTGAGTAAGGTTGGCTGTGAAATGGAGGAGGAGGGGAAAGTGGGAGTTATTGATGAAGAATCTGAAGGCCAGTTCCACTGTGGCCAGGCTCAGTGGGAGAGTATTGGAGCAAGCAAGAAATGAACAAAGGAAAGTCTGCTGGAGGGAAATGGATGAATTGGATAGAACAGTGGTCTTCTTTCTAACACTCTCCCTTCTTTTCACAATCCTCTGCACTATCTTGCACTAATGCCAAAGGGAAATTCAGTTTTAAGAGTTTGGATGTGGATATCATATGAGCAGAATTAGGTCCTGAAGAAACCAAAGGGGGTTTTCTCTAAACTTGGAGGCTCAGTCCATTAGTAGGTGTGCTTATACTGCATATTTATTTGGATCTGGTGAAGATGATGTAAATGCTTATAATTTTCAGGTCAAGTGCTTCCTTCTACATGAGACTCCCTAGTTGTTATTGACTTCCCTTCTGAAAATAATTTGTATACACTTATATACATTTTGCATTTGCTCATCTATTCTCCCTTTCTTCCTCTGACTAGTCTCTTCCCAAAAGACCATAAGCCCCTTGAGGGCAGAGACTATTTCATTTGTATCTCTATGTCCCCAGTGCCTAATTATAGTGCCTTGTATGTAGCAGATATTTGTTAAATGATTGCTGCATGTTCTCCTCAGCAGAGAGTCAGGGGACTGCTGGGGTAGCTTGTTGTGTATGGTATCTGGTGGTGTGTTAACTGTTTTTTTGGGGGGGGTTATTGCTGTTATTATGATTTTGCTTAGTGATTCGCTTGCAACTTTGCATGCTTTGCTTTGGAGAGCATTTTGGTGTTCAAAAGAAGCAACTTTTTTTTTTAATTGAGATGTAGAAAAATTAGAGATTAGAGGGGCTATAAATGATTAATCTAGGAGAGACATGGATATTCAGAATTCAGATAACACAGTTCATTTAGCCAGTAGTAGCTCGACGTGACCAGTGGGAAATTCTATTTGCACACATGAAGTAGAATCCTCAAGCACATTTTGGACAGTCAGTTCTAAAAGTCATTAGAATTTAGTTTGTTCATATTGGACAATTCCCTGCAGATGTCTTCTGAACCAAGAAGCAGTTTGTTATAACACAAGGGTGGCTTTGGGCTAGTGATAGATATCATGTGGAGAAGGGTAACCAAAAGTCTGTTGTGTAGACTACTGTTTGTTTCAGCAGCAATTGCTGCCATTTTCTTTGCTGGAATGCTGTGAGCTCACTGCTTTTTCCTGGTTCCCCTACTCTACTTCTTGTTTAGCAATTATGGAAATAGAATCTAGAAAAGGGAACCAGTGTGAGAGAGGTAAAATGACTTTGTGTCAAGTTCATGGAGACAGAAATAGGAATTGAATTCCATTGAGTAAGACCTGTGCAACCTACAGGTGTCTTGGGATGGGGTTCAAGGCCACAGGTCATACCAGGAGAAATCAAGAAGCTTTTTCCATAGCAATCTCAGAGCCTGGCCGAATCCTGAAGAGAGTTGGAGGGAAATGACATTTCCTTAGCCATAGTGAAGGGAGTATATTCAACAAGGACACCCCAGCACTGAGTTTTCAAAAAAATGAAAATAGATCTGTTGGGCCCCTCTCATCTTCATATGGAAATGATTCTGGTCATCAGGGTAGAGTGACACTTGCTAAGTCTGAAGGATCTGATCCCTGTGGGTGGGCCCTTTGATGCCCTTAGATGACCAGGAAGCTCTATTCATGGGGCCAGAGGTTGTCAGGAGGCTGTATCTAGGGAGGTGCAGCTTGAACCTCAACCTCTTAGGCCAATCATACCTCAGGGATAGCTTGTCACTCTTCTGGGAAAAGCTCACCTAATCCATATTTCAGGGGTAGGGAAACTCTGGTAGATAGTAGTCCTATCAGAAGAACCCTGTATAGATGTTGTAAAACCCCAAGGTTTGGAAATCTCACCAACTCGTACTGAACCAGTTAGTCCTCCAGCTCTGGCAGCTTTGTTAACCTTTGTTGTATTCCACTAAATAATTGGTTAAAGAGGAATCTTGGATCCCGTTTCTTCATAGGATATGTTCCTACCACTAAAAGTGAATGTTTTATGTCTGGAATTGACTCAAAATCCTTCAGTGCCAAGTCCATTGGTGGCACAGGGTTATGGGAGCCTTTGCCAATGGTACACATGCTCTGACAGCTCTCACCAGTCTGCAAAAGTTACTCATATGGGCCCAGTTATGGGATGTCAGCCAGGATCCAGCCTAGCCAAGTACAGGGAGACTTAGCAAAAAAGACTAGTCACTGGGCAATGACTCTTTTGGCTTCATCACCTCCTGAAACCTAAGGGGACGGGTCAAAATCTTTGTTGCTGTAGGAATACACATGTTGTCCATATCACACCTTTTTCATTTCCAAAGAAGTCTTTTTGATGCCTTTTGCTTATGCATCTCGGTTATTTCTTAATGTAGCACTTATCCTTTGGTATTGAACCCTCCCCTACACCTTCTCTGAGCAAACATGCAAACAAAAAGCAACAATTGTACAAAAAAGGACCAAAACAATTATTGATCTTGGATGCACTGTGCTCTCCCTCAAGTTCCTCATGTCTAACCAAGTAGAGAGCTGTGTGTCATTATCTATTCTCTGTAACCAAGTTTGATTATAGCTGGGCAAGTGATGGCATTGAATAGATCAGTGGGCTTAGAGTCAGGAAGACTTGAGTTCTAATTCTGCCCCTTACTGGATGGTTAAATATAGGCAAATCACTTAACCTTTGAGCATCAGTTTCCTCAACTGTAAAATGGAGTAATAATAGCACCTGCCTCTCAAGGTTGTGAGGAAAATCACCTGTGTAGAGAGTTTTACAAACCTTGATGTGCTATATACATTTATCATCATCATTATCAAAGAGTTGAACTTTACTCTTACTGGTCTTTTCACTTATTTCATTATAGTCATCATGTATATTATTCTCTTGGATCTCTCCCCCTGACTCCTTCATTTTACACAAATCTTCCAGTTTTTCACAGAATTTATCAGCTTTAGCTTTTTTTACTGTAGAATAACATCTTGTTATATTTGTCACAATTTGTGCAATCAGTGGGCATGTCTTTTGTGCTGCTAGAAATATTTTGTACAAGGTGTTTCTGTCTTTGACTTCCCTGGCTTAGACATTACACATCTTTTAAAAATTTTTTTCTTTATATCTACATAATAAATCCTGTCTGCAAGTGTCCTAGTCCCTCTCCACCCTCCCCATATCACAGAAGAAGGTTGCACATCTTTTGAAGTGTTACAGTATGACTTGCAGAAGAAATAAAATGGTCTCGCTTGTAAAATTTCTACATGGAGATTGTGGTAATTCTTCTTTTCCATTATAAGACTGTTGTGAACAATAAGAAATTTGGTACATTGCTTTGATCTCTTGGAAGGTAGAGTTTGTGTAAAGAGGAGATCTTGAAGTCAATATTGAGAATAAATCAGAAGAAATGATGCATCAAAACGAAAGACTTTGTTAAGATGACTGGTAGGGGCAGCTAGGTGCCTTAGTGGATAGTACCAGCAGGCCTGGAGAGGAGAAGTCTAGCATATTCAGAGCTGGCTTCAGATACTGCCTACTTGTGTGACCCTGGGCAAGTCACTTAAGCCCAATTGCCTAGTCCTTCAGTCTTCTGCCTTGGAACCAATATTTAATATCAATTCTAAGACAAAAAGTAAGGATTAAAAAAGAAAAAGATGATTAGTACCTACTTAAGGAAACACTCATTACCTTCTCCTTAGCCAAGAATAAAGGATTGGACAAAACCATGATGCTACCAACATTGAGAAGACAGAGAACGTAGAATTTGGAAGACCTGGGTTCACATCCTGCCTTCAGACTTTTAATAACTTTGTGACTTGGGGCCAGGGACTGAACACTCTGTTTTCTTTATTTTTCTCCTCTGTAAAATGAGGATGACAATAGCCTCTACCTCCCAAGGTTGTTGTGTGAATAAGATGAGGTGATGTTTTAAAGGGATTTGCAGACTTTTAAAGTGCTATATAAATGTTACTATTATTATCATCACTGTTAGATTATCATATCAACTACTACTGCATATTGACCTTGATCTCCTTTTCTTTTTACGTGTGTTAGTATACAAGACCAGCTTCTGATGTCAATATGCTTGGGGAAATGATGTTTGGTTCCGTGGCAATGAGTTACAAAGGCTCTACCTTAAAGATCCATTATATACGGTAAGCTTCCAGCCTGTGTCTCAGTGATTGAGAAGAAAGATGATGTTGCTGCATTCCTAATAAATACTACATGTATTTGATTTGTTTTTCCCCTTTCAGTTCCCCACCACAGCTGATGATTAGTAAAGTCTTCTCTGCTAGGATGGGCAGCTTCTGTGGAAGCACCAACAAGTAAGTATGGGATTTCCCCCCCTGCCTTTTGATATCTACTTTAAAAGAAAAAAGAATATACTATTATTTTAAGGTACTCAGTCTTCAAGCTAATAAAATTTCATGATGAGAAAGGAATTAATCTACATTTGGCCTTAGAATTTACCCACTGCCCCTAGGAGTGAGTTCAAAGAGCTTTCTTCCTCCATGGAGAATGGAAAATGGGGGGAAATGGACTACATAAGTGATGTTCTGTCAGATTGCCATGCTATCTTCTTTTTGGCACTCATGGCCCTTTTAATTTGTATGAAAGCCATTTCTGGCAACTTTTGATGGTCTTGACCTTGTGTTCTTAAATAATAACAACAATATTTTATATTCATGGAATGCTCTATAATTTTCAAAACAGTCTATGATATTGTCTTATTTGATCCTCCCAGTACTCCTCCAAGATAGAGTAAATAATAGTATCCCCATTATACAGATAAAGAAACTGATCCTTGTGCAAGTCATACCAACTTCTGAGTGGCAGAGTTGAGTCTTTTTACTCTGAGTCCAACTTTACATGTATACTTGGCTGCTTTTTTGTAAATGTGGGATTTTTCCTTCTTTTTTACATGCACTCTACTATCCCTTTAAAAAAAATGAACTTTTATCAAAAGACTTAGCAGCTGGAATTGATTTGGTCAACCCTGTTTTTTTTTTAAAAAGGTAAAATAAAAACATTGAGCAGAAGCCTTTTTACCTTTGATGCTTGCCAGCATTAGTACATTGTATATTTTCAGCAAGGATCTTTCCTGATCCTTGGAGCTATTGGAATTCTTTTTTTTTCTTTCTTCTTGATTATGCTTCTAAGTCAGAACATTATAATTCCCCAGTGTGATTTTTCCCTAACTTTGATCTTCTAAACCCTATCACATTTCGTAAACTTTTCAAGCTTGAATAAGGGAGTAAAAAAAGCCCTATGTGAAATAAGGTATGGCCAATGAAATTAAACTAATAGAAAATAAGTTTGAAGTTATGCCTGGAGGATGTCTAGAAACATAAGAAACATTTTTGTTTTTAACCAAGTGTTGTTCTTACCAGCATAGTCTCTATAGTAGGTTAAACCTTTTTTTTTTTTAACGGTTGCATACTATAAAGCAAAAAAAACATTTTAAATATTCATTCTAGCTGCCTTTCCTAATATATCACTTTTTACAATAGAGAATAAATTGCCTTTTAAAGGTGGAAAAGAGAAATAAACTAATCTTAGTGTATATGAGTATTTAGCTTTTGATGAATGGCAGGTAACTTGAATCCATTATTAGTATTTAAACTCATGGACAACTTACTGTTTATTGTACTTAAATTTAATACTTTATGCTGCATTCTATCTTTTGTTACTTATGGTAAATAATTCTCTATTTTGTAGCTGAACTTCTGAGCTTAACTCAGCTTTTAATATGATTCGTCTAATTATATTCTTATAGTTAACAGTCTTTAGCTAAAAACTATTCTAGACTTCTTTTTTTGATACCATTCTAAATAGCTTTATCATTAACAAATCCATAGAGAGCATGGTGAAACTGTTTTGGCCTCAGTAACCCAAAGTGGGGACAAAGAAAAGCACCCCAGTTTTTTGTTGTTGGTATTCCTTTTTTTGTATAATCTATTGAACAACTAATAAGTTGGTACTAAACTACCTCTTTAAAAATAAAATCAGAGGAAATGAAGGAGGCACAGCTAAATAGGAAAGTTAATAGTCTCTCTTTGGAGATGCAAATAGAGCAGTTGGTTTTATTATGCCCCAAAGCAAAAACAAAACAAAATAACCCAACTATAAATTTCAGAGATACTTGATCATATGACCTTGTACAGCAAATAGGCTATCTGAAAGATGATTACAGCTCCTACCCATCAATTGCTCAAGATGAAGGGGTGGTAACTAGCATTTATATATCACTTTAAGGTTTGCAGAGTGTTTGCAAATGTTCTCTCATTTTATTCTCATAACAACCATGGAAGGTAGATGTTAATATTCTTCTCATTTTAAGATGAGAAAATCAGAGACTAAGTGAGATACCCAGTGTTACACATCTGGTAAGTGTCTGAGGCCAGATTTTAGTTGAGGTCTTCCAGACTGCAGGTCTACCACTCTACTGTATCACTGGGCTGCCTGTGGTATACTTCAGAACTTCATTTTCAAAGGCTTACTTTACTCTGAAAAGGCACCTCAAATGCATGTGTTGAAATAGCACAAGTTTCTGTGGCAGATATAAATATGATAACTTTATTCATTGGCTTGTTAAGCAATCAGATCAACTGAAGCATAAAGCAACGAGACATTCTCAACAAAAGTATTTACTAGTGGCTTAGAGGCTGTTTTGTACATAGTCCAAATAGAAGGATTCCATCCTGATATGAAATATTCTCACTCACAAGTATCACCATGCTAATACCATTGAGACCTAGGATCTTGTAAAGCCGTGACAGTAAAATCCATGATTACATGAATTGAGATTTTGTTCATGCTGGAAAAAGAGTAGATGAAAGATGTGTTACCCAAAAACCTGGATAAATAGTCTACTGAGTTAGTCCACCATTATATTAATTCAAAGTCACATTTGCCTAGTGCTTTAAGATGACATTCTCTACAACAGACCTGTGAGAAATGAAATGCAAGGGTTATTATCCCCATTTTTGTAGCTATAGGAGCTGAGACTCACAGAGACTTAAGAAACTCATCATGCTCAGACAACAAAGTGTCATCATTGGCCCTTGAACTTCAGGATCACAACTCTCAAACTCAGTACTCTCCGTTAAGATCAGTGTATGAACCTTAGACAGGCAATGCAGATGAATAGTGAGTTTGGAAGAGAGTTAGGTAGATTACATTTAGAAAACTACCTGGTATTTTCCAAGACCCTAAGCTGCTTATTACTCCAGAAGCCTGTCTTCTTAGCACCAGAATTCTGCCCTGTGTGATAGCTGCAGATCAGAGTGCCTGCCATTTTGGGGACATCAGAACTGTAAGTGAACCAAAGGAGGATGGAAAACTGAATGGTGAGCGTGATCTGACTGGCATTATATGGGAAAAGTGGCAGAAAAGAGTCATTAAAGGCATGCACAACTAGAGAAGGAGTCAGCTGATCATTTATTGAGAAAGGAAAAAAGTATTGGTGCTGCATCATTGCTCTTTAAAAAGCTATTGCTTATTTTGAATTCTGAACTTAGCACCAAATAAAACAAACATTCCCTCATCCCTTGTTCAAGTAGAACAGAAAAAGAAGATTGTGCATGAAACTATAAATCTCTAACATACAGCTAGCTTCTTGCTACAGTGGAGCTCTTGAGATACTCAAGGTACCAAAGGAATACTTTCCAATATTGTGAGTGGATCCTCTTTGGAGGAAATATATATAGGTTCTTCCTCTGTGATTTTGGCCCAGTCATTGCTTCTGTGTCCTTACCTATAAAATAAGTAAGTTGGATTAGGTGATCTCTAAGATGTATCCTGGTGCTCATTCTTTGAGTCTATCTGCTCTAACTCCTCCCACCTGGACAAGCTGCCACATGTGTGTATATAAACACACATGCACATAGACATGCAGTTATCACTGAGCCCACATATCTATCCAGTTGAAGTACTGAAGTACAAAAATCCTTGAGGAAATTTGCAATGTAACAGGTTTTCGAAGCCAGAGTGGTCAATCACTCCCCTAATAGTATGAAGGAGGTTTAGTATTTGTGTTGTTTCATTTTTAAATCAGGTTATTTTATTGTGCCCTAAATAATCCTTTAAAAACTATTCTTTTTGTTTCCATTTAGTAGAGGTGAGTCATTCATAGAGAGGTGTTTTTAATTATTAATAGCAAGCATCCACCAGACTGGTACCCTGCATAGAGTTAATAATAAATGTTTAGTGAATAGAATCACTATTATATCGGTGATTTGCTTGGCTTTTTAAAAAAAGTGTTAGAAAGTGCATTTTTTATCCTAGTTACTTCTGTTGACATTTTTCTGTTTTTTCTCCCTTCTTCTTTGGATTCTAGCTTGCAAGACAGCTTTGAATACATCAATCAAGATCCTAATTTGGGGAAATTAGGCTCAAATCAAAATAGTTTGGGTCCTTGTCGTGCTGGAAGTAACCTAGGTAAAAAACATAACAATAACAACTAAAGAGCATTTGTAATTACTGATATGTCCTGGATGTGTGTGTGTGTGTGTGTGTGTGTGTGTGTGTGTGTGTGTGTGTTGTGTTTGATTTCCTTTTCAGTTTGCTTTGGATTTTTCATTTACATTTTTGTTTCTGCTTTGTCTTTTAACGTGTAATTATTTTTTGCTATGTTCTGTTCGCCTATTCCATGTGTTCTTGTCTCCAGGCGTGCTTCAGGTGTGCAGCGGCAAGCTGCTGCAAGGGTTGGCTGAAGGAGGACCTCTCCGGCTCACCCGGAGCGCTTCTTTTTTTGCAGGTTTGTGTGGAATGCTGAGTTCAGTGTGACCCACACATATACTAAACCCTGTGGTTGTTTTTAGCCACAAATCCCCTTATAAAGTCTCACTAGCAACCCAAAGGGCTCTCAGGGTGACAGAATTTGGTTTCTGATCCAGCCAAGTACATGACATTTTCAAAATTCCATCACCAGTGAACCTTGTGTGTGTTCCTCTGCTGATGTCCAAGTATTAGCTGGTTTTGAACAGAAATGAGCCCTTAGTGTTTCTAAGAGCTTTACATTCTCTGATTTCCCTGAGTCTCTTCTGCTGTTATGAGGTATTATGTTTGCTTCTGTATCTTCTATCCATTAGTCACCTGCATTCTCACTTAATATAGATTTCCCACCCAAATAATTTTTAATAAAAGCACGAGAGTCTCTTCTTTCTCTTTTCTTGACTTCCTTAAATGTATTCCAGTAATTATTTAAATGGAACTGATATGAGTTCCTACATTCTTCCCAGGTATAATGGCCCTGGTCTTGACTGGTGGATGAAATAGGAGCTTTAAATGCTCTTGCTAATTTTGGATGTGGAAATGACATTGCTAGAGTCAATCTTGACTTGATGCCAAGTTGGAGAAGGCCTTGGCTATGGGCTGCCCTCTTTGGAATGGGTGATCATTTCTCAGTGTGCCTTTTCACAGAGTGTCTGCCTACCACCATGGCTAATGGATGCCCTAATGAAAGAGAAAACAACCTCCTACCTCCTTAGAGTGTGGCTTGTGTGTTGATATATTTTTTAAATTTGTGAACATGCTTAGAAGAGTTGTATAGTATTCTGAGTCCCTGACTTTGTGGCACACTATCAAGAGTTTTTAGTGGCAGCCTCTGATGCTCTGCTTTCTTATCCATCTGGGTATTCAGCCATGGTTAACAAGGTGTGCCCAGCAGTTTCTGCTTGTTCTGAGTCGTCCCATAATAAGAGAAAAACAGAGTCAGAAAAAAAGGGTTTTTTTTTTAAATATTGGGAGATTTTCCTCCCTTCTATTTTTGTTTTTCTTTTCCTCTAGTTTATACAGAGGGTCTACTAAAAAAATGAAAATTATTCTGAAGTGTTTAGAAAGTACAGCTGCCTGCTTCTCAGGATGACAAGAATAATAGTGAAATATCTATCTGGAAGAGAATGAGTTTGGAGCCAAAGGGGAGCTGACTCGGGCACAGAGGAGCTATGCTGCAGGTGGTCTTCTTTTGCTTACTGTGTGATCATTCTTTGCACATTACTGCTTTTATCTGCCAGTGACCACCCTTATTCCAGACTCCTAGTGTCCTGGCAGCCCTGAGTCCTGTTGACACTTCAGCATTCTTCTAGGTATTTTATAAACCATCCTGCCTTTGGAGCTGAGTGTCATACATAAAGGATCCTATTAACATGTTTCTTCTTTGCCTTTATCTTAGCACACAGCACTCCTGTCGATATGCCTAGCAGGGGCCAGAATGAAGACAGGGACAGTGGGATTGCCCGATCAGGTACATGTGTTTCATTTTGTTGGACTACTACTACTACTACTACTACTACTACTACTACTAATAATAATAATAATAATTTCTATAAACAAATATGGTAAGGTTACAAGATGATTTGTTCACAATTTCCTGATGTAGACTATGACACGTTAGTTTTCTCATTTCTTTAAAAAAAAAAAAGAGGAGAAAAGGGACAGGAAGGTGGGTCAGTGGTAGAGAGCCAGACTTAGAGATGGGAGGTCCTGGGCTCAAATCTGGCCTCGGACATTTAACTGTGTTACCCTGTCCATTAACCCCAATTGCCTGGCCCTCACTGCTCATCTGCCATGGAACTGATTCTTAGTATCAGTTCTAAGGCAGAAGGTAAGGATTTAAAATATATAGATAGATGAGAAAACTGAGAATGAAAATGAAAAGATGAAATCAAGATTTCTTCATTATCAGCCCTTTGCCAGGCACATGATGGCAAGTGCTTGCCAATTAGGATGTTAGAAGTCTCCATGACCTGCCCGCTGGTACCCATGATCAGTGTGGATTCCTGGTGCTGTGTGTGTAGATGCTCCAAGGCCAGCTTTTTGGGAAGTGATAGTGTCTTGGAGAAGATGGACCCAGTCTGCCTCCCTTGAGGCAGATTTAGATTTTTCCCAAAAGCTAATTTCATAATTGACAGTAAGCAGTCTCTTTCCATCAGAAAAGTGTATTCAGAAATCCCAAAGTGCAGGCTCAGAGCTGTTTGTGGATTAAGATAATGGCTCCCAGGTTAGGCCTGCCTCAGCGACCCTCTCCTTTAGAGGCACATTGTTCTTAATGTCAAGCTTCTCTCCCTTCACTCTCCCCCACCCCCCATCCCAATTTTAAGCTTATTTTCTCATAAGTTACATCAGCATTACTATCATAAAGTCCCAAATTCAGTCAGGTTCTTAATCTACCTTGCAATGTCCCTTTCTCCAGTCAAGGAGAAATGTGCAGGGCTTGTAGAATCGAAGACGTGTTTTGTTTTTGCTGGTAACTCCATGGTGACTTGTAGAAAGGGCTCACACACTCAGAAGTTCAGGTCTCTGCTGTCTAGCCCCCTTAACTTCTGGGCCTTCCATTGCCACCTTTGATTTAAGAAAGCTATTTGCTCTGCAGTGCTCCTCTGAGGGCTGAGAGAATGTGGTGAGGATGCCCGTGCTCATACTTGAGTACTCTGCCATGATCCCTCTGTTGCGATCTTCAGGAGGCAGCATGAGCCCAGGACATGCCTCACTGGTCTGCTTCCTGCAGGAATGCTCCATTGCACAGAGCCTGTCCTCTCAACTCTGGGCCACTCTGTATCTCTTCTCTTGCAGTGTTTTGCTGACTCTTTACTCAGCCTTATAGGCTTGCCTAGATTCAGTATAAGCTTCCCAAGAAATCTTTAAAAATAAAACTAAATGGTGTTTTATGACTCGTTACTGAATTATCCATTTTGTTTGATTCACATATACTTCAGAAAGCTGTTCAGCAGCTCACCCAGTTGTTCACATTTCTTTAGTGTATTAAGGTCACAGAGTGCTTCCCTAACAACCACCCAATGAGATCCCCCATTTTACAGATGAAAAAAACTGAAGACTAGAGATGAAATCACTTACCTGTGGTCACAGAAGTAATAAGTTAGAGCCATTATTCAAACTATACCTCCTGACCTGCAGTCAGACATTCTGTTTACTATATCTGTGGATATAGCAGAAAAGGGCCCTTGGATTTGGGGTCAGGGAACTTGGGTTCAAATCCTACCTCTTTCCAATTAACTTTGTGACTTGGCTTCTGGGTCTAAGTGTCCTCATATATAAAATGAAAGGCTAAACCAAATGGTTTCTGGGGTGTCCCTGCTATCTCTAAATCAGTGATTCTTTGATCATGTCACAGTGGCTCTCTTATACTATATGGATAACCAGGCTTTCACACCTGATTTAAAAATAGTATTTGTGATTATTGTTCAGGAAGATTATCCTGGATTATAACATTATTTGTGAGGGAAATTCAGGTGCAACTTAGCTAATTTAAACTTTTAAGTTCCTTTTCCAAGAAATGAGCTGGCATTAAATGAAAAAGAAAGAAGAAAATACTCAGTTCTCTGTCCTGGTCTAGTGAATTCAGTTTTGTGTGTCATTAACAAACTCCAACTCTTGGAGGAAGTCCCAATATCCTGTCCTGTGTGAATTGGTTAAACAAACAGGTGATATTTAGCCTAATTAAAGAAAGGGTTGGGTTGGACCCAAGAGCTCCAAAATCAGGCTGCCATAAACCAAGGGGATAGACTTCTGCATAGTTTCTGAAAGCAGAATGAGGACACAGGAAAAAGTGAGAGGAGGCAGAATTTAGTCCCATTTAAGAAAGACTTCTTTTGAACAGACTTGTCCAAAGAGGAATGGGATGCCATGCAAGGGGAGAAAAATTCCCCACTGAAAATATTCAAGCAAAGGCTTGTGTTCTAAGATATCGTAAGGGGTGACTCTCCCAGGACAGGAGGATGCACCAGATGACCTGTGTGGAGCCTTCTTTGCAAATGTTAAGATTCTATAAATGTAGGGATAGGGCCTGCCCCAGACAAGAAGGAAACTTATCCGTTTTATGAGCAAATGACATAACTGCATAAGAAGACCATGTGTACATTAAAACAATCATTTAAATGAGAAGGAGGCAACTATACCAGATGCCCAACTGCCAGGGGAAAAATCCTTTTCATCTAAGGCCTAGCAAGATCAGGGCCAATGTTGGATTTGGCCCTGGTTTGGCAAGTTTGTAGGCAAGGTCAGGCCTCAGCTGAGACCTGGGATCAGAGTGATCCACTGAGTTGTGGTTTCTAGTCAAGAACTGAATTTTTTTTTGGTCTTTCCTGTTCTATGAAAAGCAGGAAGTCGAGTAGCTCTTCAAAGGGGCTGGTAGTGACTTCCCAGTGGGAATGTGCAGAAGTGAGCTTTTTGCCTTGGGCTAAGCTGAAGAATCCAAGGAAAAAGAAAATTGGGGTCTGGGGAGAAATTAGATTCAAATTTCTCTGGGTGGCCATTTAGCCATAAGCATGTTTTGAGGAAACTAATTCTCCCTAGCTTGCCAACATCTGGATTTGTTCTTCAGATTTCAGACTTGAGGCTATAGCAAGAACCAGTTTTTCTTGCCTCCTTGAGAAGCAAGCCAGTTTAGATGCCAAGCTGGAGCCAAATTGTGAAGTGTTCCCTAGAGCATGAATGGATTCTGACTGTATCCTCAGAGAGTGACTAGCAGGGTTGGAGAAGCAGGCTTGAGAGCAGAGTATCTGAAGAGATACTATACAAGGTAGGGCAAGGGCAACCTCCTATACATGGTAGAGATCCCAGACCTCTGAGCTATCAGAAGAAGACAAAAATGAGAAAAGTAGCCTCCTACTTTCTCAGCAGGAGTTTTGCTTTTTTCCTGTTTTTAGAATTGGCTATTCCCTGGGAATATTTGTTATTCACAGATGTGCCCTTATCCACTAATCTTAGTGAGGTTATTTTCATCTTCAGAAGAAATTAAATCACTTAAAGTCTATTTAAGTTTTGTTATAAGCTTCAAATCTCTGCTTAAATTTCATTTAAGCAATTTAATTTACATGTTTCTAGAAGGAATGGTTCTGAGTAGGCCAAGTCAGTGAGCATTTTTTAAAAATATAATTTTTGTTTTATGCTTATATGTCCTCACCCTCAGTTGAGCACCAAGAGGGTGCCCTATTCCTTCAAAGGTAGCCAAGTCAAAATAATACATCATGGTATTTGATCCTCATCCCAGCCCTTTGAGGAGTACATAGTAAGCATCATCGCCCCCATTTTACAGTTGGCAAAATTGAGGCTCTGACACCTTGATTGTCTGGATATATAAATAAGTATCAGAAATGAGATTTGAAAATGTGTGTGTCCATGCCACACTACTCTAGGCTGTCTCTTTTTTGTAGCTAAGTTCCTTCATCATGGTTTACCTAGGTTTGGAGAATGGCAAATATGGTAGATTTGGAGAGGTTGGGGGAAAGGTTGTTAGTTATAGGCAGAGTCTTTCAAAGGAGAGTTGGGAGATGATAGGGAAAAAGTGATATGGAAACAGCATCAGGAAAGAGTACCCTGCCCTCCTTCTCCTTGGCTCCTGACCTGTAATCAGTGGCTGGTGGGGGATAAACTATGGTATCAGGGGAAGCCAGGTTTCAGGCTAGGGGAAGTGTTGGAGAAAAAGACTGAATTTTTCCTGTTCTTCTAAATGGAAATGTACTTAGGTTGTCAAAAACAGCTGATTTTATCCCAGCCATATATGGTGGCCACTTCGATTCAAATGCAGGGATTGCTGAGAAAGAGAGTTCCCAGGGTACTGCAGTCCTGAAGTGCTAGTTATTCTTTGTACTTGTGGGTTCTTTAAGATCTTTAACTTTGATTGTTTATAGCTGAGCTTATTGGTTTTTAAAAAAATACTAAAAAGAGTTTTGTAACTAAGATAAACTTCGATATTCTGAACAACCACACAGTAAAAAAAAAAATCTTACCTATAATTCAATTAAGTCATCATTTCTTAGGAGCTTCCAGTGTGCCAGGAATTCTGCTAGATGTTAGAACTACAAAGAAACCCCCCCCCCCAAAAAAAAAACCATGGAGGGAAATTGTATACAAGTAAAAACTAAATAATATCCACTAATTTTAAAAACATTTTCTGTCTCCTTTAGTAAAGTAACAACCTGGTTGTTTGATTGGCCTAGCACTAGGAGGCTTGGGAAGAGACTCTTTTAGGAGGGGGTGACCCCTGAGCTGTAAGGCAGGGATTCTATCAGGAGCTGTTTGGAGAGGGCATGTGGGAGTTGGGGGTTATCCAGGAGAAAACATGGAGGTAGAAATGGAGTGCCATCTTTGGGTTACTAACCAGGCCCCAGTTAGACAGGGCTAGGGAGCTTAAGGGGAGTCAAATGAAATCGATTGGAAAGATGGGCTGACAGATGGATACTTGTATGTTTTTCTGAAAGCAGCAGAGAGCTGCTGAAGCTCAAAACATTTATTTCCTTTATGGATCTTAGGGTCACAGTGCCAAGGACTGTGTTCTCTTCAACAGAGTTTGGCAGGAGTCTCTGGAGCAAACAAGGCGGTGGTACTCTCTTGTTTCTATTCTAGGGCAACAAAACATGCTTCTGACTGATGGTGTTTCAGCCTTGGTTACCAGAAGGGAGGAATCATAAATGCGGTGCACTAAAATGGGAAGGGCCTTTTAGAGGGAACCTAGTCCAACCTTTTAATTGTATGGATGAGGAAACTGAAATGTCACCCTCCTTCCCTCTCCTCCTGTCCCTCCCTGGTTGTGTCTTGAGCAAGGCTATGGATAGACTTAATGACTACTAGAAACTAGGGATCCAGACTCCTGGTTGAGTAGGTATTCCATTAGACCATTCATATGGGGGTGCCTTGTATGTGTTCCTGGCCCCAGGGCCTAAGAAGGGAACAAGCATTTATTAAGCACCTGCTTTTCAGTCAGGCTCTGAGCTAAGTACTTTACAAATGTTATCCCATTTGATTTTCACCGTACTCCTGGGAGGAAGCTGTGTTGTCCCCATTTTACATAGTAGGTTGTTTCCCCAGCACACCAAAGGCCTCCCTTGTGACAAAAGCAGACACGATAAATGCACATGGGGTGGGAGGCAACAATCGATGTCTCCTTCTGCACCTCTGGAACAATAGGTTGCCATGACTACTCAAGAAATTCGATTTAACTAAAACCTGCTGCTGCCCAAATTAATTCTAAAAATGCTCAATTAAAAAAAATCATCTTAAGGAATATCTAAAGAGAATATCTACTGTCAGCTAACATAGTAGGTCCTTAGGCACACAAAGCAGAGACTATTCCTGGAATATGTAGGGCCACTACTATTGACTTGTCATGCTGCTGTGCCCCCCCCCCCCCAAACTTTATCTTGTAAAGGGTACTTGGGAGGGGTGAGGGTCCCTGGAGAATGCCCTAGGCAAATAGGTGGAGCTTTCTAACCAAACTGGAAAAGGTCAAACTTGGATTCATGATAGTTTCTTTATTCAAAAAAGGAAGGAAGCAGCTTAGTGCAGGGGAAACATTTGTAGTTATATATTTTAGGTTCACATTTAGACTCTTCTCCTTATTGGCTGTGTGGTCCATTGGCAAGTCACTTCACCTTTTTTTCACATTGGTCTCCTCATCTGTAAAATGAGGACTGGGCTAAATAATCTCTCAGATCCTTTCAGCTCCAAATCCAAAAATCTGAAATCAAAACTAGCTCAGGAAAGCCATGTGCCAGCATTTGGCCCAGTCATTCCCGGCTCTAGTGAGGCCTGGGCCAGGCCTGAGGGGCACAAGCAGGAGTAGTCAGCTGGGCCAGGCCTGAGCTCCAGCCTGTAAGACTTCTATTTTAGAGAAGCTGTGCTTGTTTTACTTAACGGTGTAGAAATCTCAGAAAGTTGCTGGCCACAAAGGTACCACTGTCTCAAGGGCAGGGAGGCGCAGGTTGGTGGATCTCCCGAGGCTCCACAATCTAGGGACCACTCTGTTACCTAAGGAGGGGTGGATTAGCCCCAAGGGGAAGCGGAGCCCATCTGAGCTCTCGTGTAGGATCACTTGTAGCCTTTGCCAGCCCAGACCCACTTTTGGAAAAAATCTTGAGAAAGTAAAAACTAACAAACAAAACCTACTCCTGCCATCTGCTGGATGTGAGTGGTAGGACTCTACCGTGTACACACTGAAAGAATGTTTTTGAATCAATCAATTCTTTATGCCATTATTCCTTCTGGCAGCTTCCCTGAGCAGCTTGCTGATCACACCTTTCCCGTCTCCAAGCTCCTCCTCCTCCTCCTCTAGCAGTTACCAGCGCCGCTGGCTCCGGAGCCAAACAACGAGTTTAGAAAATGGCATTGTCCCAAGGTGGTGAGTGGCAACTTTCCTTTTCTTAGTAAGGGGAGAAGAGCGGGTCTGCTCTGTGGGAGCTCAGTCCAGCTTGGGACAAGGGAGGTGAGGCCCGTGGTGGTCAGAATCTCTGCTGAAACAGGAAGGCCTCGGCCTGGAAGCCTCTTCTGAGAGCACAGGAGAGTCTGGGGGGGCTGTTACCCAAGAGGCCATGCACTGGAACTAGAGTACCTCAGTCAGAGAGATGAGCCTCAGCCTGCAGGGCTTAGGAGTTACAGGACTCCTTTGCTTACATGACACACCTGCTCCCTCACTGTACCATCTTTCCTGCTCCCTTCAGCCGCGTGTACTCAAGGCGCCTTTGCCTTCATCTTCGGTTTCTTTATGACTCGGGGATTGGCTTGGGGGGCCGTGACCTCGCTGCTTAGGCCTGTGGCCCTCGCTCTGGCCACTGCTCCATTCAGTGCATTTCATCAGCCTATTGGATATGAGCTGAGTGCAGGACAGCGTGCGGCCCTTTTGGAGATGCAGAGAGGGCGAGGGAGGCAGCGTGACCGCCCCAGGACAGCAGGATATTCTGTGTGGGGTGGACTGAGGACAGAGAGAGCCCGGGAAGGGGTGGGGAGTGGGGGGCAGTGCGGGAATGGACGTGTTTATGCTTGTTAGGGGAGCACCAAGAGGAAGTGGCACTGGTGCTGGGCCCAGAATGAGGGGGTAGATTTCAAAGTGGGGGTATGTGGGCCATCAGCCGGGGGAGCAAAGACAGTCACAAGTTCCTCTGAAAGCCTGGTACGTGTGATGTAAGCTAAAGTAGAGGCACCTGGGTAGGTGGTGGGCAGAACTGTACTTAGAGGTAGGAAGCCCTGAGTTCAATCTCAGCTCAGAACTTGCTAGCTGTAAGACCCTGGGCAAGTCACTTACTCTCTCCCCTCAGTTTCCCTTTTTGTGAAACAGAGATGATAGTGCATCTGTTTCCCAGGCTTGTCATGAAGATCATATGAGATCAGAGCCACCTAGATGTGAGAGGGAGATATTTGTGGAGGATGTTGGTGGGACTTTATACCCTATCCATCTGGCTCTGCCACAGCTCCTGTTAGGCACAGGCCTTCTCCAGGGAAGCTGCTTTGCAGGGCTCTCACGACTTCACTGCCAGGAGCTGCCTGACTGCCTGCCTCTGCTCCCAGTGTTGAAGCCTAATCCTCCCTGTCTGGTGTGATGTGGGTGATGAGCTCCACACTTCTGAGCCCTGGCAGCGGGGTGAGGGGGACACTTGCCATCTTCATGTGGAGGCCTGAGAGAAGTGACTGAGTCTCCTAGCCATATTTCTCATTTAGTGCCAGGACATTTTATCCATGAGCCACCCTATCATCCTCTCAAACCGATAAAGACTTACTCACGCATTATGATGTCATTAAGGAGAAATTCCTCAACCCCAACTTTATATTTCATCTGAGGCTTCTGGTAGTTTAATTGCCTCCCCTCACCCCAAAATTGTGTGCAGAAAAACTAGGAATGTTGTGTCTGAGTGTGAGGATGCAGAATCATAGACTCTCAAAGCAGGAGGGCCTGTTCAGCATCATGGGTGAAGCTTCTTGTCATCACTAAGTCCCAGAGGTGAAGTGACTTAGCCTGGCTCACACCTGAGTCACAGGTGGCTGAGGCTTGCCCAGGAGGATGTAATAAGCCTCCTGCTTAAAGTCTGTTGCCCTTGAATGATTCTATGGCCATCTGGTAGTGCAACCTACTCAACATGCACATATGTACTTTTTAGAGGACTAAGAAGACCTATCAGATGTATATTCAGTTTTCATTTTTTTCTGCTCTCATCAGAGGCTTCATGAGCTTTCTGATGGTACTCTCCTTTCTAATCAAATTATGGGCCCTTACTTCTCTCCTTGCCTTTGCATTGGTCACTCTGTCTGCATTCCATGCTACTCTTTGCTTTGCCAAATCCAGAGCTTTTTCCCAAACACAGCTCAGGCTCCCTGGCCTGATTTCCTTTAGTTGTAAAGAGATTCTTTGCCTTTTGAAATGGCTTTGTTTTATTTTATATATACCTTTGGACTGACTGATTTGTGAAATGTCATTTCACCATCTCCTCTGGAATGTAAACCCTCTGAAGGGAGGGGAGAGACTGTTTCATTTTTGCCTCTATCTTTATAGTGCCTACCAGGTATTTTTTAAGAAATTTTATTTATTTTTACAAACATTTATTGTTTCTTTTTTTCTTTTCCCTCTCCCAACAGTAAACAAGTAAAGAAAACTTAAACTCTAATAACAAATATGTACAGTTCAGTGAAACAAATTTCCATATTGGCCACATCCAAAATGCATCTCTCACTCTGCATTTTTTAAGTCCATCACCTCTTTTAAGGGGGCAAGTAGCATGGTTCATTTGGTCCTTTGGAAATATGGTTTAGCATTGCATTAACTAGTATTCTAAAGTCTTTCAATCTTGTTTTTCTTTAAAATGGTTTTGTCATTATATAAATTATTCTTCTATTTCTGCTCACTTCTCTCTCTGTCAGTTCATAGAGGTCTTCCCAATTTCCTCTAAAATGGTTTAGTTTTTTTAAATGATACAATATGTTCCAGGTTTGTTTAACATGTTCTCCCAGTTTCTCTCTTACTTCCTTAATTTTCAGTTTTTGCTGGTGTGTAATATTTTTACATAATGTTTAATATGCTAGATTGAAGGAAGCATGAAATCTATAAATTATTGGCATGAGTTATTTGTCACCTAATTAATATATTTGTCCCAGAAAGAGCTCAGGATCAGCAGATAAGAATCCTGGCTCTGATGTTGTTACCAACTAGCTATCTACCCCAGACAAGTCCTTTGACCTCTCTGCTTCAGTTTTGTCATTTGTTAAGTGCCCCATACTCCTAATTGGTTTCTTAGGATTAAGTGAGGTCATAGACATGAGTGACAATAGCAGAGATCTCAAATCACCTAGTACTCTCCCTTATTTTGAAGAGTGGGAAAGCAGGCTCAGAGAGTTTGAGGCTAACACAAAATCATAGAGATAGCAAGTGTTGGAGGCAGGAATTGAACCCAGGTTTCTTGCCTGCTGAACAAGTTCTTTCTACTACACATGTCAAAACAATTTATTTTTATTTAACTTGTTTTTAAATAATATTTTGTTTTTTCCCAATTTCACATAAAAATAATTTTTAACATTCATTTTTTAAAACTTTGAGTTCCAAATTTTCACCCTCTCTCCTTTCACTTCCTTATAATAATTAAAAATGGGTTTGACAAATATAAGAATTTAAAAAATATATATTGTGGTCGCCATTTATAAAAAATAATTAGCTTCTTAAGTCAAAAGGACTGTTAGCAGCTTTTATTTACAGCAAGGTAGAGATATTAAAGTGGGAAATATAGGAAAGAGGTAGAAAAAATCACCTAGCTACAAATACCCTAAGTCCTAATCCTAGTGCCTCCAGACTAAACGCAAATCCAAAAGCGAATCTCACCAGAATCCAAGGTCCTAATCAGGAAGCCAAAATCTGAAGAACCAGGAGTTGCTTAAAAAACTGCCAAGAACCTTCAGTGCACATGAGGCCAAGACCGCCAAGAGCCTTCACCAGAGCCCACACTGAAGAGAGTGTCCCCACCAAAGTGCCAACTGAGAGAGAGGAAGAAGAGCCTGAAGAGCCAAGGAAGGAATCAATTCTTCTCCTTTGCTTCACCTTTTATAGTCCTTTTCCCACATCACTTCCGGTCTCTCTCCCACTTCACAGGAAACAATCACAGCCTCCTAATTTGCCTAGCACTGCCCAAGAGTGATTAATTCAAAATGGACAAAGGGAATTAAAAAAATTCTTTTATCCCTGAGAGGTCAGGCAGTTAGAAATGGCTATATATGTGTGGTCATGTAAAACATTTTCATAGTGTGTGTGTATATATGTAAATATTTTTATATCCATTTATATATTATATATTCCATTATTTATTTGCATAATCCTTTTTAAAGATATTTTATAGTGTGTCAGGAATGATTTCAAATATATCACCATGAGGTCCCCAGCCTAATGGATCTCTGATTCTGAGGATGACTTGGGACTACAAGCCAAAATCTCGTTGCAGATCTCCTAGCACAGTATGCCTGCACTGGTGCTTAATAAATGCTTGTTGTTTGATTGCCCAGGTAGCTGAGTTAGCCCACCAGCTACTTATAGGCAAAGATGGCATCCTGACATCTTCCCAATAGATGGCGCCCTTTCTCCTTTGATAGAACTGGGACTGATGGGCCTAAGGGAGAGGCTAGTTTGAAAAAGAACTTCTGAGAAAGTGTATATATTCACTTTGATGGGGAAACTTACTTGTTGACTTATTAACAATAGTTTGCATTGGAATTAGGTGAAATGTTATTTGTTATCAGGGAAGGTGTGGGAATTTAATGGAAAATGACTGATTTTTTAAAAAAATTATTACATTTTTCCTTTCTCATTACATGCCAATATGATTTTTAGAAATCATCATCTGACATTTTGTGATCCATGTTCTCTCCTTCCCCCTTGCCCTCCTCTATCCTCCCCAAGATTAGAGGTAATGTAATATAGGTTATACATGTACTATCATGCACACACATCCATGTTCAACATGTTGTGGAAGAAGACACATGTTGCTAATACAAGAAAAATACTTATGAAAGAAATAAAGTGAGGAATGAGGTATGCTTCAATCTGCATTCAGAATCCTTTAGTTTCCTCTGTGGAGGTAGATAGCCTTTTTCATCAGGAATTTCTTGAAGTTGGCTCAGATCAGTAATTTTTGTTTTAAGAAATCAATAAAACAAAACCTTTTCAGAAATGTTACTTAATATTTTCTGAAAGAGAGAGGTAAAAGGAAAGGATGAGTTTGGAATGGGAGTAATAAGACTTTATTTCCCCTTCATCTCTAGCCCTAGCATAGCTCCTGGTAGAGAGAAGCCACTTAATTAGATTGGATTATTTTGAAACGTAAATGCAAATTAATATATTTAAAAATGTTTCTCATATCGAATCAGAATGTTGGAAGATAAAATGAAATCTGTTCTTGTAACTTCAGGAGGGAAAAAGGTAGGTAGCCATTCAGAGAAGACATGTCCTGACTGGAGGATATGAATTGAGTAACATGTTTGGGAAAGGAGGGCCTTCCTTAAAATGATTTTTTCAAGAGAAGGTCATTGGGTCCTAGTCTAAGCTTCAGTAATTTTTGTGATGCAGTCCTTGTGATTTCCTAAAGACTTTGCATTATGAATAGTGTCTGGTGCATCCTTGTCTCAGTGATCCTTTTGGAAATGGCAATGGTAAGTTTGTGTCCCTCAGAAGATAGAAAAATAAGAACTCCACACTTTAAGCATATAAAAGGTAATTGATAATTTCTGCAAATTTGGGAGATATTTATATTAATGTTTTAAAAATGAAAACAGTAGGAGTTTATATGACAATATAGTTCATACCTAATTTCACTTCATAATAAACTCCATTCCTGTTTCTTCTTCTCTATGTGGAGATTAAAATTAATATTCATATAACTAAGATATTATATTTAATGAAGTTTTATTAATATAACTAGCAAAAGAGACCTAACTAAAAGGTTACTAACCAGCCCACTCCCAGGAGCAAAAGAAAAAGCGAGGTGGAGTCTTAGAACTTATATAAAAGTGACCACACAAATGTAAACAAAAGGAAAAGCATTATAGGTAATACAGAAAGGAATTCTGGGCAATGCAGTCTTTAGATGTTTAAGATTTTCCAGCTATACATCTATAAACTGAAAGTCATCATTCTAGGTCTTCTGTAGCTCACTAATGGTGTTAAGGGAGCATAGGAATAGAGGCCTTGGAAACTTACAGGTCATCTAGTTCAACATTCTTATTTTGCAGATGTGGAAACTGAGGCCCAAAGGAGTTAAGTCAGTCCACATGCATTTTATTAAGCACTTACCATGAGCCAGGCACTGTGCTTGGTGTTGAAGACACCAAGACCCTCCCTGCCTCAAGGAGCTTCTATTCTGATTGAAGAGAGACGTTCATATATACCCACACCCAGAATCAATGGAACAGGGGATCACAGAAAGGAGATTGATCTGAAACTTGGAGGAAGCTAGGGGTTCTGGGAGGCCCAGCTGAAGCAGAAGAGCTCCTTGGTCCTAGAGGCCAGAGGGAACTATCTGAGATACCTGAGGTACCAATAGAAAAATGAAGCAATCCTTACCATCAAGGAATTCTCTCTATATGGGGGAGTAGTGGTGGGGAAGCAAGCTATTGTCTGTCTAGTCCCAAAGTTGGTGAGTCAGAAAATGGATGTCATTTAGCACACCTCCTTTTCTGGAAAGCATTAACCCTGCTGCTGTGATTGCATTCTTTCTGGGCAGTGTCCACAGGTTTGGTTGGGAGAATAAATGGGCAGCAAGACAGTGAGGAGGGGCAGAGTATACCTCGGACTTGGTTTAGATTTTCAAGATTTTGTTGTTACCGAGGACAGGTCTTACCATTAAGGGTCATTAACATGGATCCTACCCATGGTGGTTAAATGGCAGCTGTGACCAGTGGTTCTGATGGCACTGGGAAAGTTTGTTTTTCTTTAAACCCTTGCCTTTAGCCTTAGAATTGATACTAAATGTGGGTTCCAAGGCAGAAGAGTGGGAAGGGGAAGGCAATTGGGTTAAGTGACTTTTCCACGGTAATATAGCTAGGAAGTGTCTGAGGCCAGACTTGAACCCAAGACTTCTGGTCTCTAGGACTAACACTCCATCCACTGAGCCACCTAGCTGACTTGGAAAGTTATTTTCAGGGTTGAGATTGCCCCTGCCAGGAAGTGATCAAGCATAATTCAAGGTAGAATACCAGTTGTGATGATTAATTAGATATCCCTTCTAGCTCTTATCCTTATCTACTTAAATCCCTTCTATTTATGGATATAGATAAATAAAAGAGGTATAAGGAATAGAAATTTCAGAACAGATGTTTTATACCTCCAAACAATTTTTAGGATCATAGGATTATAGATTTAAACTGGAGGGGACATTCAAAGCCATGAAGACCAATACTTTCCCTTTTTAGATGTGAAAACTGAGACCTAGAGAAGTTGTGTATAGTCTAGGTCACATAGCTTAGTAAGTGTCTGAGGTAGAATTTGAACTCAGGTCTTCTTGACTCCCAAGTTGAACACTCAACCCACTATTCTGCCTACCTTCCTACATCACACTATTTAATAATGAAGTCACTCAAAAAAGGTACCTAGAACATACTAAGTGGTTTGAGGAATTTTTAAAAATCATTTTAGTGGTCTTATTACTGAAAACAGTAAGGGGTAACCTGATGCTGTTCCAGTTTTTCAGAAGGGGAAAATTCTGAAATAGAGAAGACATGATCAACATTATCAGTTAGTGGGAGATTAAGTTCTGGATTCAAATTATAAATTTTCTTTTTAATAAGTTTTATTGATATCTTGTTTTTATAATACAGTAATGTCTTATTCTTATCTCCCACATGTGGAACCTTTTCCAACCCCCCAAAAAACAGTTAAAGTAGATCCAGGCAGTAAAGCAACTATCTCCCAGTGCCTAGGGGACTCGGGAGCTTCTCTTTCATCATTGTTCTTTAGGGACAAGCTAGATCATTGTAATTAACACTTGGCTTCTTTCAGTGTTATTTTGGTTTATATTGTTTAATTACTTTTACTTTTTCTGCTTACTTTATTGATATATATTGATATATAATTCATAGAGGTCTTCCCATGCTTTTCTGAATTCCTCATTTCTTGTTTTTTTTAATGCATAGTAATATTCCATTGTGTTTATAAACCACAGTTTGTCCACCTAATCCTAAATTGAAAGACAGTCTTTGTTTTCAATTTTTTTCTTTTTTATATCTTGATGTATATGATTTCCTTGTGGGTACATATCTAATAATGACCCCACTGTCTCAAAGGACATGGATAGTTTATAAACTTTTTGCATGTTTTCAAATTCAAACTATGAAGCATTTCTGACTCTTGCCCTGGCTCTAGGATAATTCTTTGGGGTTGCAGGATTAACTTTGTTAGTGTGATCAGATACATGCCAACCTTACAGACCAATTTTCCTGTGCACAGGTCAACAGAAGAGACTTTTAGCTTGGCTGATGAGACCTGCAGTTCTAATCCTGCTATAGTTCGAAGGAAGAAAATTGCCATCAGCATTATCTTCTCCCTGTCTGAAAAAGAGGAGGCACAGAAGAATTTCCAGGATTTCTTTTTCTCTCACTTCCCTCTTTTTGAATCTCATATGAACAGGCTGAAAAGTGCAATTGAAAAGGTAATGAACCCCAGTCTAATGGTGAGATGGAGAAGCAGTAGTGTAGGACTTCTTTACTCCTCACCATGGAAACCTTTGGTGTGTGAATCAGAGCAATATCAGGGGAATTGCTGGGTACTGGTTAAAGATGAAGTGCTGGATCTCCTCAGGAAAAGTTCTAATTGTCTGGCTCCTTAACGCCATTACTACTGTAGGTGTTTGAAATTGATCAAAAGATAGACACTGGTTAGTAAAGCCAGGAAAATGAGTTATAAAGGAATTCCCTCTCTGGGAAGTAATTTTGTCTGCTTTTTTTTTTTTTCCATTAAGGCCATGATCTCCTGCCGAAAGATAGCAGAATCAAGTCACAGAGTACAATTTTATATCAGCCATCTGATGGAAGCTCTGGGAGAGTTCAGGTGAGCTTCTGGAAAGGCGAAGAGAGGACAATCTAAATCCTGTGAGTGAGGCTGCTAGTGAGACCTGGGTCCACAGCTGTAAGAAATAATGAATTTTAATTCCTCAAATTGATAAAGAGTGGTAAAGTTTATGTAGCACTTTTATATAATTATTAAACACTATGTGCATTCTCTTACCGCAACTATATGGCTTAGGTCCTTGAGCTAGGAAAAAAAAATTATTTTTAAAGATGAGGGAAGAGAATCTTAGGACAGTATAGCTCTTTCTGAGGCAGGATTTGAACTTGGCTATTCTGACCCCAGAATGCTATACTCTGTTTCAGCTTATCTGCTTGAAAGAGAAAGTAGCCAAGAGAAATAGTCAGTGGGGAGGGGAGTATAGTTTGTAGATCAGTGTCTTATCCTTCCTAACTGTTCAGTAACAAGGTACAGAATCTCTAGCACCAAGTGTTCCTCATCACTAACAGAGGCTACTTCTAATATGATTTAAAAAAAATCTCATGTGTGTGCAGTATATATGTGTATATGTATACACACACACTTACAGTCAAGCCAGATAGGATGGTACAGGGAAAGAATGCTGGATTTGAAGTCAGAGGGCCTAGGTTCAAATCTCCTCTTTCCTGAATATGTCTATCATGGACATGACATTTACTAAGCCACCTGCAGTATACCATATTGTGCTTGGGCATTTTCATGCATTGAGAGTTTATAAAACCATAAAATCATAGACTGCGAGCTAGAAAAGATCTTAGGAGGTCTTCTAGGCCATCTTTTTTCATCTAATAGATGAGGAAATTAAAGCCCAGAACAGTTGAACAACTTCCTAGAGGTCTCACCTCTGGTACTTGGCAGAGCTGGAATTCAGACCCAGGTTCTCTGTCTCTGCTTGACCTCTACTGCTTTTCTTTTACCCAGACAGTACCAGCCTGAGGTAACCCTCTCATGGGGAGAAACTGGGCCTGGCTCATTTCCTACTTGGCTTAGTTGGAATTGTGGTATCACTCTGTGTGGCCCCACTGGGGACTAGGACCCCCACCTCCCCCAGGGGCTGTGGGATGAGGAGCTCTCTCAGGAGGCTCTAGAAGATTTTGCATACAAGGGGCTGGGGAACAACTCAGATTTGGGAATACTTAAATGGAATGAAATGGCTAGATTGGGGCATCTTGCTAATGTATGGGGCCTCTTAGGAACCTGCCTTCCTTTTATAGAAATGAAGACCACATCTAATAAGAACGAGTATTGCATGATCCTAGTCCTTTGACGTTCACATGATGGCACATGATTTCTCTAATGACATATTTGAGAACTGCTAGAAAATCAAACTTTCTGAAAGCAGAGAATCTTTGCAGACAAAGGCGTTTTAAAAAAAGTTTTAAAAATGTTTTTGCCTTGGGTTGCTCACCTAAGGGTGTTTTTGAAATATGGACTGTTACAGTGCTCACCCTGATGATTCTGTAGCTTAGAGGAATACAGGGGCTAAATTCAAGAGATTGAAGTTTCCCCAGCGTCAGGGGAAGTGTTGCATTTGGTCCATGATCCTCCACCAAGATTTCCTTAGTTATCAAGTGGATGAATAGCTTATGGGGCATTGTAAGACTAAATGCAGTTTTTAAAATGACTCTAAATACATGAAGCCTCTTGGGGCAATTGGCCTGCCAGATGTTGTTATTCACAAAGAGGAACCAGAGCTGTCAGTATCATCTTTTTCCTCTTTTCCTCTTATCTTCTGCAGAGGGACTATCTGGAACTTATACTCTGTCCCAAGGATCACAGAGCCTGTTTGGCTTACCATGATGTCCAGCACGCTGGAGAAAACGCAGCTCTGCCAACGCTTTCTCAAGGAGTTTACACTTCTGATTGAACAGATCAACAAGAATCAGTATGCTTCCCCTTCCCAGGCATAATTATATTCCAGTGCATGCCAGTCCCTTGGTATAAGAGTGTCTGCACAGCCATTTGTATTGACTCCTGCTGTGGTTCCTGTCCTGCTATTAATCATCTGCTGGCGTTTTTGTTTCCTTCTAGGTTTTTTGCTGCATTACTGACTGCAGTATTAACTTACCACCTGGCATGGGTGCCAACTGTGATGCCTGTTGATCACCCTCCAATCAAAGCCTTTTCTGAGAAACGTACTTCACAATCAGTGAACATGCTGGCCAAAACACACCCCTATAACCCTCTCTGGGCACAACTGGGTTAGTAACTGATTCTGGCGTCTAGAGAGCATGTAGGATTGGCAAAACCTCTCAAAATGTGTAGATCTTTGTAAATATGCTACAGGGCAGCATGGTATAATCCACAGAGGGCTAGAGGAGAGCTGGCCTCTCACACAGCCCAACCTTGTCACTGTAAGCAAGTCACATCTCATTTTGGTGCCCATACAGCCCTCTAGGATGAGGCTCTCCAAAGGAGTTGCCACTCTGTGGACAAGCTTTCCACACTGGCAATTTCCTAAACCAGTGAGAATCCTGCCCCCCCCCCAAAATAATCCCACTCTTTATATAACATCTGTGTTTGCCTCAGTTTCCTTATCTACAAAATGGGGGAAATAATAGCACTTACCTCCCAGAGTCATTGTGAGGATCAAATAAGATAACAGTTATAAAGCACTTGACACAGTCCTGGCACCCAATAGCACTTATAAATGCTATCTGCCCTCATCATCATCAATTGTTCACATACTATATTTTCTAGGCCAAGGATTCCTGGCCTAGATGAGTATTCCAGTTGTCTGTAGAGGTAGAATCTCAGAGAGGCTCAGGGCCTGGTCCAGGACAGGAGGGTCTGTTTGGGGGCATTGATGACTGTTGCCAAAAATAATGTAAATAGATGCTTGCACATGTAGCTATTTTAATTGACTAAAGGAAACCCTCTTCATGAAGGTAATGGGGTCCCCAGAGCTTTTATAATACTGACCCTGAATTTGAGGAGCTGAGGTTCTCCTAAAGACAAGACCCCCCAGACTGTTCAGGAGGGCAAAGGGGCTTCAGAGCTGGCTATTTCTGCCTACCAGGACTCTGACTAGGCATAGCTTGTTTTCAGCTAAATGAAGCTTACAGGGACAATGTGGTGTAACAGATAAAAGAGTTCAGGCTTGGGAGCCAGGAAGGCCTGGGTTCAGGTCTGTCTAAGTGTCATTCAGCATTGGAGGAAGCATTCAACACCAGAGGAGTTCCTTATACCAGTGAAAAACTAGGTCCAGGCACTGCCTCTAATCAAAGTTCATACCTGTCCCTTCCTGTAGATAAATATGCTTCTGCCTCTTAGAATTCCCATTGGGGAGGGGAATAACACCATCAGGGGCAGATTTTCCCACTCTTCTGAAAGACTTGCTTGCTCAGAATTCTGTTGTCACCACTCTCTTAGTCCTGATACCCCTTATTCTGGGAATGTGTTATCAGCCTCAACATCAGTCTCCAGACTTTTGGGAAATTACATAGTTACTCCTTTCCACTAAAAGAGGCCCCTTCAGCTAGACAAGTTTTGAATAAAGGAATGAATTAACCCCACCACCACCACTACTTCTGGTTAGGGAAGGGATACATTTGGCAACAAAGTTGATGTTAAAAGATCACTAAACTGGATTTTAAATTATCTTTATTTTTTAAAGTATATTTAAACATACACAAATGCAACAGATCAATAAAATATATTTTAAATTAAATAACACTTTATTTATATTTATATGTGTAACAAATTTGGTTTTAAGTGAAATATGTACTATCAGTGCACTTATATTTACAGCATATAATAGAGCATTTTAAATCTAGTTTTTTGATATATACCAAATATATCCCTCCCTTGCTTCCCTATCCAGCCAGCCAACTTTTCTGACTAAAAATTAAAAGGAGAGGTAGGAAGAAAGCAGCCCACAAAATAGATGTTATTCTACTCTCTCCATCATCCCCTGCCTTTGCAGGGGAGAAAGCGAGATTAATTTTCTCATTTCTTCAGGACCAGTATTGACCATTATAATTATGCTTCTGTTGACATTGTGATAATCAGTGAGTATATTGTTTTCTTGGTCCTACTTATTTTACTCTGCATTAGAATATAGAAAATAGATCTTAAGATCCATTAGGATTTGTTATTTTTTCAAAACAAAGTTTGAAAGGGAAAGGATTCTTTTAGCATACTTTCATATCCAGGGTCTAACATTGCTTTTTAAAAAAAAAAAAATTTAAGAACTAGTTATGGGGCAACTAGGTGGTCCAGTGGTTAGAGAGCCAGGCCTGGAGACAAGAGGTTCTGACCTAATATGCTTCCTAGCTTGTGTGACTGTGCAAATCACTTAAATCTCATTGCCTAGCTTTTACCGCTCTTCTACCTTGTGACTGATACTTGGTAATAATTCTAACAGAAGATAAGGGCCAAAAAAAGATCACTTATTTCCTAAATGAAACTTTGAGCTGCTTTGAGGGGCTTACCTTCCAGAAAAAAAGGAATTAACAATCCTTTTGCATTTTGCAAGTCAGACCCTATCCTCTTTGTCTTCATTTCTTGGTACTACATTTCAGTGAGGACATTACTGAGCTGAAGGTGGTCCAGAAGAGGGCAGCCAGGATGATGAAAGACAGACTAAATCATTCCCATATAAGAATGCTGAAAGAATTGGGCATACTGAGCCTTCAGGACTCAGGGTGGGAGATGGAAACAAGATATACTTAGCTGTCTTCAAGCATTTGAAAAGTCATCCCATGGAAAAGGATATTTGCATTTGTTTGTGCTCAGAGTGCTTCTAGAACTGAGAGCAGTAGTTGGACTTTGCAATCAAGCCAGTTTAGACTTGATAAAAGGAAAGACTTCCCTATGATTAGTTTTCCAAAAGCCAAATGGGATTGTCTGCCTTGGGCAGAGGTATTTGCAGTTCTCAGGCAGGATCTGAATAGCTATTGGTTAAGGTTATGTTGCAGTGGCAATATTTTTTACATTATTTTTAATTTTCAAAGATATTTTTATTTTCCCAATTACATGTAATAACAATTTTCAGCATATATTTTTGAAATTATAAGATCCAAATTGTCTCTTCCTCCCTTCCCTCCCCTGTCTCAGAGACGGTAAGCAATTTGATCTGGGTTATACATGTATTATCATGTAAAATATATTTCTTAAGCTTATTGGTCATTGTTGTAAGAAAATACTCATATAAAACCTAAACTCGAAAATAAAACCATATGTGAAAAATAGCATGCTTTGATCAGCCTTTGACTCCAACAGTTCTTTCTCTGGAAGTGGATAGTATTCTTTGTCATAGTATTTCAGAACTGTCCTGGATCATTGTATTGCAGAGATTAGCTAAGTCTTTCATAGTTATCATACAGTATTGATTGCTTTTATGGTGTACAATGTTCTCCTAGTTCTGCTTATTTTACATTACATCAGTTCATAGAGATCTTTCCAGCTTCTCTCTGAAATCATCCTGCTCATTGTTTCTTATAGCACAATAGTATTCCATCACCAACACATACCACATTTTGTTCAGTCATTCCCCAATTGATAGACATTCCTTCAATTTCCAATTCTTTGCCACCACAAAAAGAACTGCTATATTTCTGTACAAATAAGTCCTTTCCCCCTTCTTTATGATCTCTTTGGAAAGGATATGCACAGATTATAGCCCTCTGGCATACTTCCAAACTGGATGGCAATTATTCTTCTGGAATAGTGGAATAGGTGGTCCCTGTCTACTTAGTGTGTCCAATTCTTTATGATTTGACTACTTCTTATCCAGCTGAGGTTTCGGGCTGGCTGCATCAAGATAGAACAAGATGGTAATCAGGGGCCAGAGATCATGTCCCCACACTAAATCTTTCTAGCCCAACCTCTTTTTTGTTCCATCAATTAATTCTTGAATGGCATACTTTCCAGTTTCTTCCCCATCCCAGGCCCTTCATCTGAATTTACATAAACTCAGTAGTGCCCTTCCTAGAATGTGGTCTCCCTAACACAACCCAGCACTCCAGATGAGGTCTGACCAGTGCAGAGCATCCTCTTGATTCCATCAGACAATTTGAACAGGTGCTTGCTTTCCTGGTGCTGTGATGCACCATCACACAGATCCAGACAGAGCTAGTGGACCCTGGCATCCCCAGTTCTTTCTGCATTAACTGGACAGTGTGGCTCCTCCATTATCCTGTTCTCATGCCTGCCTCTACACCCATAATGAGACTGAATTAACTAAAATGTCTCATGAGTTTCTGAAAGGCTATGATAATCCTGCTGCAACCAGCAAAAATAATCAGAGGGCAGTGCCAACAATCATTTGTTTCCTAGGAGAGTTTTTTTTTCCTTACTCAAAAATATCACTTGTCTTCATGTTGGAAAACTGAGTTGTACCTGGATAATTTCCTCAAGCAGGGATTTTCTTAGTCCTTAATACCAAAAGATAAAAGAGGACTTTTTAAAAATCCCTAATGAGGCCTTTTATTGGTTGGAATAATTCTGTGCCATTCCAGTCCCACTCTTGCACTGTTATGAATAGTACCGATCTTAAAATGGGGAACATTTTCCCAGGAAGAGACCTATCATTTCTCACAATCAAGCTTGCTATGTCCAAAATTCAACTGATTTTTCTCCCTGGACCTTGTCATCCCTCCAAACTTCCCAGTTATTACAAATTGGGCACTTCTATCTTCTTAGTCACTTAGATTCCTAACACCGGTGGTACCCTTCTCTTCCCTTCAGCACTGAAACAACAAAGATAAAAACTTAATTGCCTTTTTTTTAGTGTATGTCTTTATTTTTTAAAGTTTGATCCATCAACCATGTATAAATAGCCATTTAATTGTTTTTCATTTTTTTTTTGTCTTTGTAGGTGACTTGTATGGGGCCATAGGCTCTCCAGTGAGACTGACTCGGACTGTGGTCATTGGGAAGCATAAGGATTTGGTCCAGCGAATCCTTTATGTCCTGACTTATTTCCTTCGGTGCTCAGAGCTACAGGAGAACCACCTGACATGGGGTGGAAAGCTCTGGGAAGGCGAGGAGGTACTGAATGGGAGCAAGATGACAACAGCTTTGGAGAAAGGAGAGGTGGAGGATTCTGAATATGTGGTCGTGACTGTGAGGAATGAGCCTGCGCTGGTGCCCCCAGGACTGCCCTCAAAGACTGGTGAGAAAAAAGCAGATGCCCCAGAAGGCCTGGCCCCTGCACACCTCCTCTCCAGAGGTAGCACCGAAGGTAGTAAAGGTTCAGGAAAGAACGAGCAGAACTTCGAGGCCTATCCTGTGATCTCCTTGGATGAAACAACATTGGATGCTTCTTGGGAGAATCAGGGTCCATTGCACGAGGAGGAGAAAAACCAAAAGGAGACCTCTGAGCATCACTCTCTAAGCACCCCCAGCTTTGAAAGGTCGACCAGATCTGAAGCTTGGGTGATGGGGCTGAAGTCTGAACAACAGGCTTCCGGCGTGGAGTTGAAAATGGAGATGGACAAGAAACCCCCAGATAGGTCATCTGCTTGGCCTTGTCCAGACAGACGTTTCCAGGAAAACCCTCATTTAGAGAAAGTCACTTTCCAGATTGGAAGCTCAGTGTCTCCAGAGTCAGATTTGGAAAGCCGAGCAAGAGACTTGGAGGAGAAGCTGAAAGCCTTTAGGAATCCTCCTGATTTAGCAAGGAGTCTCTTGGGTCGGGCCAGGGAGACTGCTGAACTAGTTCAGGAACAACGGGTTTCTCAGGTCCCTTTTAGGCCTGGCATGCGGAGGAATGTTTGCTATACCCAGATCCCATCTTCTGAAGAGCATGAAAGCTCAGGCCAGGGGTTTTCTGAGGGGGGTGATGTTCGTATTGATGTCATAGAGACTGCTGAGCCTCCTGGCCTGGCGGCTAAACCCTTGGCCCCTTTGGACAAGGGAGCAGGAGTTGGAAAACAAAGAACTCTGGAGGAGGGTAGAGGTTTGTGCTTGAAGACTGGGAAGGGACAGTCATTGGAACCTGTTCAGAACAGGTGTATGCTGCAGGACCCTGTCCTCATGGGAGCTGCAGATGTCCCCTGTGGGGATACTGAGGTGAAAACAGCCTTCAGGATGGAAGGAGACATTCCTAGGAATGAAAGCTCAGACAGTGCCCTCGGCGACAGTGATGATGAAGTGTGCACTTCAACTCCAGGAAACCTATGCCCCAACAGTGAGGGCAGTGAAGAATCATTAGAAGTAGAGCTACCTTTGCCAAGGTAAAGGAAAGAGGAATGAAATAAAATCAGGTTGGGAGGGAGAGGGAATTTCATTGAGAATGTGGCCAGACAAAAAGAGCTGGGGACTGTTTTTGTCCTTAGAACCAGAACTGCACTTTAGTTTATGTAGGGATCTTGCCCTCTACCAATGCAGTTTGGTGCCATCTCTGCCCCTTGTCACCTGAGAGAGTTGCCCAGAGCCCTGAGAGTTTGGAAGGGATTCTCTTGGGGCATCTTAGCCGGGAAGTATAAGAGGTCAGTCTTGAACCTACAGTATTATTAAACACCCAGGCGATTAGGAAAAGAAGTGGTATCAAGTTAATGAGTTTTAGTGGATCCAGTTTTGTGGCTGTTTATTTTCTAATGTATAAGAAAAAAATGGAGGGGCATTTAAAATAAACTTGTTAAACCTCTGTTGTAGGTCTCAGATCATCAGCAACCAAAATGTAAAGAACTTTGGCCGTTCCCTTTTAGGGGGTTACTGCCCCATGTACATGCCTGATCTGGTGCTCCATGGAACCAGCAGTGATGAGAGACTGAAGCAGTGCCTGTTAGCAGACCTGGTCCATGCAGTGCATGTAAGTAATTCCATCTTGGAACTTCTCGCTTCTGATGGGGGCAATTCTAGGGAGTCACGGAGAGTTAGAGATGGTTTGATTTTTATTCAGTTCCTGTGTGTGTGTTTTTGTGTTTTTTTTTTTAAGAAATTTACTTTAACCGATTTATCATTAGCTTTCCTTTGATGACTCCACTAGTATAACAGTATAAAGATTAAGAATACTTACTGGAAAAGTACCCTTTGGTGGCTGATAAGTGCTTTTTTTTTCCCCCTGCTGTAATAAAGAAACTGAGCAGTGAAAGCGCGATGTGAATCTGATGGGTCTGTTTTTAATTGAGCTGCTGTTGAAAATGTGCAAAAATAGACATTTTATATCAGAAATATGTTGTGTTCTGCGGTGGGGCAAGTCCTCACTCACTTAGGAAAATCAGACTTTATCTTTCCCTTCACTTCTTGTGGAATAAATGCAAAATGCCTTCCCTTTGGCAGGGAGGAGGAGAAGGGCACGAGACATTGTTAGGTGCTGCCACTTGCTTCTGGTAGCTCCATTTGGAAGATGGAGAAGCAATGGCAGACCCAGGCAAATCCACCAAAGGGCTTTTCTGGGAATTGGAACGTGATAGTCACCTTTCCTTGGGGGGAGAGGTCAGTGAGGTGGGTCAAGATTCAGCTCCCAAGAAGTGTGTCTGTTGGAGCATTCCCTAGCCCAACCCTGCTCTGTGCCTGGGCACCACCCTCCTCTGTAGGATGTCAGAGGAGTGGAACCTGGTGATGAGCTCCGCAGGGCTGCCTCCTCTCTCCTCCCTTTTTCTCCCTCTTTCTTTTCTATCTCTTCCCTTCCCCCTCTCTTCGGGCCCTTCTCATCTCTGTCTCCTTTAGAGAGCTGCCTTCTCCTGTTATCTCCAAACGAGAACAACTTCTGCCCTTTCAGAGTTCCCATGGCACTCTGCTGCCCCTCGCTCATGCCATTCTTAAGTATCTGTACGTATCACTCTGTGGCTGTGCCCCTTCCTCTGCATGCCATAATACATGTTTATTTGGTTGGATTGAAGGTACATAGGCATTGTTACATCCAGTGATTGACTCACGTTTATAAAAGCAAATCTCAAAAATGTAGCTGTTACAATCTATGCAGTTAGTATTGCTTGATTGATTTGACATGTTATATGCCCTATGATGCAGTGGCAATATGATAGTACTCATTTGTAAGAGTCAGGAGGACCTGACCTCGGTTCAAATCCCATCCCCGACAAACACCATGTCCATGACTACTGACTAGTCAGTTAAGCTCTCAGGGTCCTAAGCAACTTCAGACTGACGTTGCAGCAGAGGTGCTCATCTGCTTCCGAGGGAGTGAGTTTCCACGCTGGGAATGACCCGTGCTGAGGATAAAATAGGAGACATCGACCCCACCACCACCACCCCTCCGCCTTCCCAGATTGACTCCCTGTCTCGGAGTTCCTCTGCTTAGTCATGTTCCTGAGAATCGCTTCTTTTTGTGTCCTCAGTGCTTCACTTAGCCTGGCACACGGTAGGTGCTTCATCATTGTTGGTCAATGGATTGATGCATTGATCCGTCACCATTTGTAACCATTGTCAGGCAGCAGGTCTTGTTCAAGGTGCTCCCTTCTCTCTCCTGTGTAACCCGTTCTGTGTCAGGGAGCAGCAGGATTGCGACTGTTTGGCTGCATTTCCCCACTGGTGGCCCCTCTTTTCTCCGGATCTCATTCATGGCTACATTCCCTGCGATGTTTGCTTAGGGGAGGTCCTTTCTTGGGTCATGCTAAAGCCACATGTGCTGTGTGGGAAGGGAGTAGTCAAATGAGCCCAGGGATTTCTTGTATTGTTTGCATTCTTTGCTCCATTAGGTGACTGTGAACATGGGGTTTGCTAGAGGACTTAATTTATCTCTTTATTTTTAAAACTCTCACCTTCTGTCTTGGAATCAATACAAGTATCAATTCCAAGACAGAAGAGTAGTAAGGGCTAGGCTATTGGGGTTAAGTGACTTGCCCAGAGTCACCCAGCTAGGAAGCATCTGAGGACAGATTTGAACCCAGGACCTCCCAACTCCAGACCTGGCTCTCAATCCACTAAGTTACCTTGCTTCCCCAAGAATACATTTTTTGAAAGCCAATTGATTCCTTCCTCAAGGGTGTCCTTGATATATATTCAGATTATTATCAATCAACATTTATTAAGCACCTGCTTTGTGCCAGGTACTGTGCTAAGTGCTGGGGAGACAGAAAGAATATTCTTAATAAATATTTTATGGAAACAGTAAAGTAGACCAATGGAAGTGAGTCATTTCCCCCTCCTTTGTTGAGCTTCTTCCTGCTTCACTGTGGTCAGGATTAGTATTTGGTTTAATTAGGTCTCCAAGTTTTCTGTAAAATTAATTTTTTCTCTTTTGCTTCTTACCATTACCATTCCCTCACTGTAAGATTTTACCAAGAATTTATATTATATTATGTGTAATTTATATAATATACAATATAACATATATATTATAAACTACTATTTCTCTTGCCATGTGGCAAAAAGATAAAGTGTTTCTCAGCAGAGGTGGTTATTAAGTTCTCTTGATTTCTTTAGTATTGTAATTGATTATTGTTGGCTAGAGTTCCCTAGCAAATAATGATAAAACCTGTTAACATTTGGTTTTTTTATCCATTTCCCTTTTGTTTTCTTTTTCGCATCAGTCAGTTATTTAAGTAGATGAAACTGGAGTTGCCTCAGTTGTATGAGACGTCTCATTTTTATTCTCAGCTGATTTAGATCTTTGCTCTAACAAATTGATGTTTGGACTGTATATAGATGCTGATCTGGAAGGGACTAGTTACCAATAATTGAAGTCATTTCTTGTTCATTTAAACATAATCATTTAAAAGTTTTGGTAGTATTATCTGGTGCTTGTTGTCTCTAATACCTCTTGAATTCCTTCTGGAAGAATTCAATGAAAATTCTCAATCAATGGGCTTCTTTTTTTTTTTTAACAGATACATTTTTATTGATATCTTTTTTACATCACCTAAATTTCCACTTTATCCTTTCCCCTACGTACTCTTCCGAGAGCTATGTCAAAGAGTTTTTTAAGAGAGGAAAAGTAGGGGAGGGGAACCCAGCAAAAATTGATTGACATACTGAAAAAAATCTGAAAATGTTCTATTCATGGACTTTCTATCTCTGTTGAGGAGTAGGAGTGAGGTGTCTTCTATGTCTCTTCCATATCTAAGCATTTCCTCATCATGGTCACTATGTGGCAGACATCGTGTCACAGGGAGGATACAAAGAAAGTCGAAGACTATCCCTTCCCTCAAAGAGCTCACATTCTATTTCAGGAGAAAACATGCAAAGAAATTCAGATACAAGATGTATTCAGTGTAATTGGTGATAACTTAGAAGGAAGGCAGTTGGAATGGGAGAGACATTAGGAAGGAGGGTCAGCTGGAAAAGTCCCCTCAGAATAGTGGAGTTGGAGCTGTCTTAAAGAAGGCCAGGGGCTTCCGGGTTAAGATGGCGGCAGAGTAAAAAGCAGCTCTTAACCTCTCCTGACCGAAACACACAAAACTCCTCAAGGGGACATAAAAACAAGTCCAGACGAACGGAGGAACCCCCACAACAGGGTGCAGCGCAGAAGGTACGTGGAATCGGGACATTTCCATGCTATAAAGGGGTGAAACAGCTCTCACTAAATCGCGGGCTGAGCAACCACCCCACCCCCACCCCCTCCACACACACCACCTATAGCACCAAAGCCAGTTAAAAAGAAATAGAGCAAGTTTGGGGCACCCATCGAGTCATTGGCAGCTCCAGGGCCTGTTCCTGAGAGCAGCAAGATTTGGGACCCCAAAAAGCCAAAGAACGCGCACGGACTCTGAGCGCGGGAGCAGAGCGCAGGAGTGGCGGAGGCGTGGGTGGAGGCAGACACAGCCACGAGCTAAAGCTCTGAAACCCTGAGTGGGGAACCAGCGTGGACGGGTATACGACTGTGGAAGCAGCGCCCTGAGACTTGTAAAGGAACCTCCAGCAGAGGATCAAGCAAGGGGATCCACCAGGGGGCTTGACCTTGGAAAAAACCAGAACTCAGACCTCAGGAGCCAAAAGACTGTGGCGAGGATAAAGCTGAGAAGCTGCTGGGCTAATGATGGCTACCCAGACTCAGGAAGTTCAGAAGAGAAAGATTAACAACAAGAAAAAGAAGTCTAACACTCGACAACTTTTACACAGAGAAAATCCAGACAACCGAGCAAACAGAGGAGGAGAACAAA
>NC_058135.1:111602175-111623952 GCF_016433145.1 Gracilinanus agilis | reverse complement strand
CAATACTATACAAATTATTTGATATGATAAGCAAAGAAGGAGTCCTACCAAATTCCTTTTATGACACAAATATGGTACTGATTCCAAAGCCAGGGAGATCAAAAACAGAGAAAGAAAACTACAGACCAATCTCCCTAATGAACATAGATGCAAAAATCTCAAATAGAATACTAGCAAAGAGACTCCAGCAAGTAATTAAGAAGATCATCCACCATGATCAGGTGGGATTTATACCAGGAATGCAAGGTTGGTTCAACATTAGGAAAACCATCCACATAATTGACCATATCAACAGTCTAACAGACAAAAATCACATGATCATCTCAATAGATGCTGAAAAAGCCTTTGACAAAATACAGCATCCATTCCTATTGAAAACACTGAAAAGTATAGGAATAGAAGGACCTTTCCTAAAAATAATAAACAGTATATACCTAAAACCATCAACAAACATCATATGCAATGGGGATAAATTAGAAGCCTTCCCAATAAGATCAGGGGTGAAACGAGGATGCCCATTATCACCTCTATTATTCAACATAGTACTAGAAACACTAGCAATAGCAATTAGAGAAGAAAAAGAAATTGTAGGTATCAAAATAGGCAATGAGGAGACTAAGCTATCACTCTTTGCAGATGATATGATGGTCTACTTAAAAAATCCTAGAGAATCAACTAAGAAGCTTGTAGAAATAATCAACAACTTTAGCAAAGTTGCAGGATACAAAATAAATGCACATAAATCATCAGCATTTCTATACATTTCCAACACACTAGAGCAGCAAGAAGTAGAAAGAGAAACACCATTTAAAATCACCCTAGACAATATGAAATACTTAGGAATCTATCTACCAAAACAAACAGCAATTTTATGAAAACAACTACAAAACACTTTCCAAACAAATAAAACTGGATCTAAACAATTGGAAAGCCATTGATTGCTCATGGGTAGGACGAGCTAACATAATAAAAATGACAATTCTACCCAAATTAATTTACCTATTTAGCGCCATACCTATCAAGCTACCAAAAAACTTCTTTGTTGAATTAGAAAAAACTATAACAAATTTCATTTGGAATAACAAAAGATCAAAAATATCAAGGGAAATAATGAAAAAAAATGTGAAGGAAGGGGGCCTAGCAGTACCAGATATTAAACTATACTATAAAGCAGCAGTCATCAAAACAATATGGTACTGGCTAAGAGATAGAGGGGAGGATCAGTGGAATAGACTTGGGGTTAATGACATCAGCAAGACAGTGTATGATAAACCCAAAGAGCCCAACTTTTGGGACATGAATCCACTGTTTGACAAAAACTGCTGGGAAATCTGGAAAACAATATGGGAGAGATTAGGTTTAGATCAACATCTCACACCCTACACCAAGATAAATTCAGAATTGGTAAATGACTTGAATATAAAGAGGGAAACTATAAATAAGTTAAGTGAACACAAAATAATATACCTGTCAGATCTGTGGGAAAGGAAAGATTTTAAAACCATGCAAGAGTTAGAGAAAATTGCAAAATGTAAATTAAATGGTTTTGATTATATTAAACTAAAAAGCTTTTGTACAAACTAAAACAATGTAGTCAAAATCAGAAGGGAAACAACAAATTGGGAAAAAATCTTTATAACGAAAAACTCTGACAGGGGTCTAATCACTCAAATATACAAGGAGTTAAAGCAATTGTATAAAAAATCAAGCCATTCCCCAATTGATAAATGGGCAAGAGACATGAATAGGCAATTTTCGGGTAAAGAAATCAAAAGTATCAATAAGTACATGAGAAAGTGTTCCAAATCTCTAATAATTAGAGAAATGCAAATCAAAACAACTCTGAGGTATCACCTCATACCTAGCAGATTGGCTAAAGTGAAAGAAGGGGAGAGTAATGAATGTTGGAGGGGATGCGGCAAAATTGGGACATTAATGCATTGCTGGTGGAGCTGTGAACTGATCCAGCCCTTCTGGCTGGCAATTTGGAATCATGCCCAAAGGGCTATAAAAGAATGCCTGCCCTTTGATCCAGCCATACCATTGTTGGGTTTGTACCCCAAAGAGATCATAGATAAACAGACTTGTATGAAAATATTCATAGCTGCGCTTTTTGTGGTGGCAACAAACTGGAAAAGGAGGGTATGTCCTTCAATTGGGGAATGGCTGAACAAACTGTGGTATATGCTGGTGATGGAATACTATTGTGCTAAAAGGAATAATAAACTGGAGGAGTTCCAGGCGAACTGGAGAGACCTCCGGGAACAGATGCAGAGGGAAAGCAGCAGAGCCAGAAGAACATTGTACACAGAGACTGATATACTGTGGTAAAATCAAATGTAATGGACCTCTGTACCAGCAACATTATAATGACCCAGGACAGCTCTGAGGGATTTATGGTAAAGAACGCTACCCACATTCAGAGGAAGAACTGCAGGAGAGGAAACATATAAGAAAAAGAACTGCTTGAACGCATGGGTCGGGGTGGACATGATTGGGGATGTGGACTCGAAACTACCACACCAATGCAACTACCAACAATTTGGAAATTGGTCTTGGTCAAGGACACATGACAAAACCAGTGGAAATGTGCGTCGGCCATGGGTGGGGGGGATTGCGGGGGGTGAAGGGGAAAGTTGGAGCATGAATCATGTAACCATGTTAAAAGTGATTATTAATAAATGTTTAAATTTAAAAAAAGAAAAAGAAGGCCAGGGAAGCCAGAAGGTAAAATAAGAAGAGGACATTTTAAGAATTAGGAAAATAAATTGTTGACCACTGGAGTGGAGAGAACTCTGTGACCGGGAGACCCACCAGCAGGCTAGTTCAGTGGTCCAGACACGAAGCGGTGAGGGCTTAAACCAGGGGATGGCCATGTGACTGAGGAGAATGCAGGGGATACTATTGGTGAGATGCTGGAAGGTAGAAATGACAGGACTTAGCTAGAGATTGGCTATAAGGAATCAAAGATGACATTGTAGTAGTAAATCTGGGTACCTGAGAGGTGCATCTTTTCATAACATCTTTTTTTTTAAACCCTTACTTTCTGTTGGAATCAGTACTACGTATTGATTCTATGTATTATGTATTCTATGTATCAATACTATATATTATTCTTAAAATAGTTTTCTGAAATCTCTTTTGCCCTTCTCTCCCATATCTGTTTTTGCATTGAAGTCACTTGCATATTATATTATCAGTGGATTTAATTTGGAGGGTCTTTTTGAGTTCTCTGTATCATTTTTCTGCTTCATCATCATCTACAACACATTGGCTCATGAGCTGCAATCATCTTCATTGTGGTCTTTTTGAAAACATTAATAAGAGCATGGCAACAAGTGATGATGCTCTTTTCCAAGAAGTTGCTTTTGTACGGCAGATGATGCCAACTCAGCTAGCTCCTGCAATTCCTTCTTGACAAGGAGAGCCTGGGACCCATCTCTCCATTTAGCACTAACTCTTTGCCTTTTAGTTTCGCTTACAGAAAGAATGTCAAGGTTAAACGTTTCAGTGCCTCTGATAGCATGTGGCCTCATTGATCATTATTAGACAAAAGTCTCACACGCTAAGATAATGGTCAGAGAGAGTCTGAAAACTGTGTCTGACCTGTTGCACTCTCTGAGCACTATTGCACCACTCTGCCATGATCACTGCAGGAATCACAAAGAACAATAGGGCCGAGGGCCTTTAGGTATTTTCCTTTGCTTTGTGTGTTATCATAGCCAAAGAATTCACCACATGGCAGGTGGTGAACTGCTCAGTACTTTGTAAATGTACCCTTGAAAATGGTCCAGATTCAGCATCTTCCCTATTTTTTTAGAACCTTTCCAATCAAAGACCTCCATGAATCGATGCAGAGTGAAAAGAGCAGAACCAGGAGAATATTATACACAGTAGCTGAAACATTGTGGGATGATCAAATGTGATTGACTTTGCTACTAAAAGCAATGCAGTGATCCAGGACAACTCTGAAAGACTTATGAGAAAGAATGCTATCCACATCTAGAAAGAACTGTGAGAGTAAAAATGCAGAAAAAAATGATTTATCACTAGTTTATATGAGTATATGATTTGGGGTTTTGGTTTTAAAAGCTTACTAGTGGTAATATATGTGTAACCCATTGGGATTGCTTGTCAACTCTGAGAAGAGGAAGGGAAGTGGGGAGGGAGACAGCATGAATCATGTAACTTTGGAAAACAATTTAAAATAAAATTTAAAATAAAAATAAGAACCTTTCCAATCTACATTTTGTTTGCATAGTCTTTGAGAACTCAGGGTCATAGCAATGCCATCATAAAGAATTATAGTAAGTCTTTGTAGAGAAATTCTCCATACAACAATAAAACAATCTTCCTTTTACTTGTCTGACTGGATCATAGCCTTGCTCAAAAACTTTCATTGGCTCCCTATTGCTTCTGGGAAAAAAGTACATATTTCTCTGCCTGATCCTTAAGGCCTTCTGCAATTTGAGCCAAACTAGATGGTACCTGTTCTCTGCTCTTGAGTTTATATCTCCCATCGCTATGTCTTTGCAAAGGCTGTCCCCCACCCTCATACTTGGAATGTTCTTAACTCTGCCTCCCAAAATCCATGTTTCTTCAGGACTTGTCTCAGGTACCACTTCTGCTGTGAAGCCTTCTCTGATTGCTGAAGTCAGCTGCCTCTCTGTGCTGAAATGAATTCTTTATCTATGTCGATGTATCTTGCACAGTAGAAGGTGAGCTTCGTGAAGACAGAGATGCTTTCCATTTTTATCATAAAAAATATAATAATGTAATAAATAATGATAATATCAGACATAATGAGCATTTAATAAATACTCATTTAATGGAATTAAGAAAACTTGGGAGACAAGCAATATAGGCTGTTTTGTTTTTTTTTTTTTAATTTCAACTACCACTCTGATCATAGGTTAGAAAAGAATCAGGAAGATTATATAGGTCAGCTCCATCATTTTGCAGATGGAGGACTTCAAGGCCTCAGGTATAGCAGATAGCCATGGGAGGTTTTGGAATCAGATCTACTTGACGGCTAAACAACCACCACTGACTTTAAGAATGGAGCTTTTTTTTTTTTTGTATTAACCTTGGATTTATAAGGGTTTCCAGTGTCTAGCATGATTTTCAAAATACTCATAAATATTCTTCTTGAGATACTGAAAATTAAATGAGTCCCTTTAACTTTTTGTCATATTAAACCATTATTCCATAAAGAATTATAAGCAGAACCAGCCATTTTTACAATAAGGAATGTATTAGTTGCTCTAATCATATTTGGCATCTTTGGTTTTATCATGGGGTGTTGAAGTTGTTGTAAAGCGATTTATTTTAACTACTTTTAAAGCAGCTTTAAAATGTTAATGACAGCCCAGTTCATGGTCTTTTCACTCTTTGGTTGATGTTTTAAGTAGTTTTATAGGTATATTCTATTAAGAATTTTAAGTAGTTAGCAAAATAATTCTCCACAGCAGAGCTATAAAATATCCCCCATTGGTTTTGCTTTCAGTTGAAAGCCCTGTAACCCAGAGGGAGCCAAAATATAAGTGTGTTGGTTTTGCTTAACTGTACTTTAATTTGTTGAGGGGGGAGGGGGCAGGCAGACAAACAGACCAACAGACACGTATATTTGGGAAATGGCTGCTACCAAAAAAAAGCATTAGTAACATCTTTTGAAATAAAAAATTAATATTTATTTTCAAGTATGTTTGATTTCATAAGGTGAGATCAGGACTTAAGCATATAACAGCTAGCAGTTATATAGCACTTTAAGGTCTGCAAAGTGTTTTATATATATTAACTTACAGTGATCCTCAAAACAACCTTATGAAGTAGTTGCTATTATTATCTTCATTTTTTAGATGAGGAAACTGAGGCAGACATATGTTAAGTAAGCAGAGGCAATAATAATAATATAGTGCCTTAAGACTTACAAAGCATTTTATAAATATTAACTTAATTGATCCCTAAAACAACCCTGTGAAGTATGTGTTGTTATTACCTACATTTTACAGATGAGGAAACTGAGGCCAAGATTTAAGTGACTTGCCCAGAGTCATACTACTAATGAATGTCTAGGTCAGAAATTTGACTTAGGTTTTATGGCTTCTAGGTTCAGTGCTTTATCCACTGCACCATGTAGCTGCTGATGAGTTCCTGAGACTTTCAAAACTCAACCTAGAAACCACTTACCTACCTATCTACCTAGGGTAAATGGAAAACAGTGCTATTTATTTTTGAGGGAGAGAGTGTGAGTGCTACTTCATTTATTAAAAGATTCAAATCCCTCATTTTTCAAAGTAGGAAGAATTTTTCTTTCCTCTTTTTATTCTTTCTGGTGTATACATTATCCTTTACCTCTTGCCCTACCAGTCATATTAACTTGATTACCATCAGGTTATCTGTGGTGAAATTTGAAAGTGAACCATTTTTCTGAATTTGAAGATGGGGGGAACATTGATGTATCTGCTTGTTTGTATTTCCTTATCTTTTCTTGATTCAGGAGGAGGGGAATTACTTGTTAAAATAGACCTAGAACAGGCAGCCTGCCACAGTCTCAGTAGGAGTGATGGCTTCACATTCAGAGGATTTGCATCCAAACTCCAGCTCTTTTGTTGACTGTGACCTAGGGCAAAGTCACCTCACATTTCTGATCTCCATTTTCTTGCCTATAAAATGAAAGGGTTTGCCTAGATGGCCTCCAGGGTTTCTTCCCACTCTAAATCTATGGTCCTATATTGGATATGGCCCAAATACATTAGCTCCCTGGACCACCAGCTGGGGTTGCATTTGACTCCAAAATCAAACTTCCCCAATCACTAAATCCCAGCTTAAGACACTGAGCCTTTTGCACTTTCATCCTCAGCAGGTCAGGAAGCCTCCTTATGGATGGTGTTGTCGGACTTTGGGTATCCCAGAATTCTAGAGTTGGAAGGGAGCCTCAAGGGCTGCCCAATCCTGTCTACAACTGAACAGGAATCCTTTCTCTAACATTATCCATAAGTGTTCATCCTGTCTCTACTTAACGACCCTGTTCAGTGAGCTCTTGTTCCAGAGGTCCTCTGCTACCTCTAAAGCAACTTATTCCACCTTTGGATGGCTTTACTTATTAGGCACTTTTCCTGACATGAAGTCTAAATTTGGTTTTTGTTTTGTTTTGTTTTGCAGTTTCTACCTTTTTGAACCTTGCAGTTCTACCCCTTTAGGGCCAAATAGGAGAAATTTAATCCCTCTTCCAAATGGCTACTTTATATGCTTGAAGACAGATATGTTTCCCTTGAGTGTTCTCTTCACTAAATGAATCATCCCTATTTCCATCTCCTCATATGGCATGGATTCAAAGCCTTTCAGCCTGAACCTCTCACTAAGCCTTAGTTTCCTCATTTTTAAGATGAGTGGATTAGACTTGATGACCCCCGATGTCCCTTCCAACTCTCAATTTATCATCCCTTTTACCAATTGTCAATTCTGAATGTCCTTTTCTGTGGGACCTTCATTTTATCAGTGTCCTTCCTAAATTATGGTCCCAGAATTGAACAGAGGATTCTAGGTGCAATCTGATCCTAGTGCAGAACAGAGGAACTTTCTTATTCCTGGCAATTATTCTTCATTTAATACAGCTCTACATTTCATTAATTGTTGTTTGTTTCTTTGTTATATCAAACTACTCACTCATAAACCCTTCTGATACATTTTTAGACAAATTTCTGTCATCAAGCTTCTCCCCCCAGCTTTACTTATGTAGCCAATTGCTTAGACTCAAGTTTGAGACTTTACATTATTCCTACTGAATTTCACTTTATCAGATCCAGCCCTGAGTTCTAACTTGTTAAGATCTCAACTATCATCTGATGTGTTAACCTATTCATCTCAGCCTTGTATCATCTGCATATTTGATAAACATGCCTTTATCTTGGTCTTTGCTAAAAATCTTAAAACAACAAAACAGACCCAATCCATTCACCGTTTATTAGTTATCTTCTGCAGGCCAGTCATTCAACATTTATTTAGCACTTATGAGACAAAAGATAGTTCCTACCCTTAAGGTGCTTATAGTCTAATAGAGGTGACATCATGCAGACAAATGTATGCAAAGCAAGGATGAATAGGAAATAATTAACTGGGGGAAGGTATTGGAATTAACAAGGGCTGACAAAGGCTTCCGGTACAAGATGGGATTTTAGTTGGGACTTGGAGAAACCCAGGAAGGTCAGTAGTCAGAGGAGGGAGGTATTTTAGGCACAGGAGACAGCTGGAGAGCAACCCAAGAGATGGAGGGGCTTGTTCCCAGAGCAGACAGGAAAGCAAGTGTGGCTGGGGCATGTGGTAGACAGTAAGAAGGAAGTAGACTAGAAAGGTAGGAAGGGGCTATTATTAAGGGCTTTGAATGCCAAACCGAATGTTTTCCTTTGCTTCTGGAAGAAATAGAAGCTAGGTCTCTTGAGTCTCTTGTGCTTTAGGAGAATCCTCAGGGCTGAAGTGGCTGAGCCTGTCCTTCCCCTCCAGGACATGCTCTGCTCAGTCTTACTGTGCTGGTGCCCTGCCCAAGGACAGTGTTCTCATTAGTCAGATAAGAGCCAGCCCCTTGGGAAGTTCCCAGCTGACAAGCCCTTCCTTTGGCTTCCTGAAAATGTCCCCACCTCGGTTCCCTGCTGGTGCTTCTGGCTTTGTGGACCGCTCCCCGTGTGACTTTGGGTGTCTTTCATGTGTCTTGTTTTTCTGCCCTTCCACCATTTAGTCACATGTTTTCACTTAGCCCAGATACCAGCTGTCACTCACATCTTACACTGGGAACTTCACTGCCCAGCAAGATTACCCAGCTGGACGAAGTTAGCTTCGTTAAAATAATATTTAGCTTGCCTTGTGCCTGTTGTCCTTCTGCACAGTGCTAAAAGGCTGCCAGCCTCACTCTGTGGCCCTTGGATGGTCTGTGATCTGGGGAGGGCCATGAAGCCTTCCTGGCATTCTTTATCTCTTAATTTGTAATATGATAGCTGATATTCACATAGCAGTCAACGTTTACAGTGGATTTCCCCCATATCAGCCTAGGATGATTAATCATGTAGTGTGATCTCTGTTTCACAGAAGGGGAAATGGGTTCAGAGAAGCTAAATAATGGGCCTGTGGTCACATGGCCTATAAATTGGGAACTAGAACAGCACTCAGGACTTTCCACTCTAAGGGTATTGCCTTCTCTCTGCCATAAGCTGTCGCTGGCATTGGAAGGATGGTAAAAGGTTGGAGCAGGGATAAGGAGAGCCTCTGTGGCCTGAGGATAACAAAACTTACTATTGCCTTTGCCTGTTGAGTATGGGCAACGGGAATGAAAGCTCTTGCCCTTCTGACTTGTTTCTATCTTGTGGCCCAGGGGATGACCAAAATAGAATCTTCTCAGGACATAAGTGACCGCTTTTTCTTCCCCCTTGATATCTTGGCAAAGCAACCAAGAGGCTGTGGCCCTGCAGGCGAGTGCTGCAGGGCTATATGACCTCCCGCCTCAGGCATTTGCAGAATAATCTATAAAATGAGTAACTGTTGGAGATGGCAGCCTCTGCCATTGAATCCTAAGAACATCAGCAGCTTGCACTCCAGAAATATAACAGGGTAGGGGCAACTCTAGAGTGCCGACCGTGAGGCACTCACAGAGTCCCAAGGTAATTAAGCCATCCCTGTAATCAGCCCAGGAGAAGGGACAAATCTCCATGGGTGTGCAGAGTTCATCCTAGCTATTTTCCTGGATTCTAGGAAACTGTTAATCTCTTTTCTATCCAGCTTTTTAAAAGTATACATCCAATTTAACATGATAGTACCAACAGAGTTCTGTTTGTCTCTTTCCTCTTTGAACTCTTATTCATACATACACACATATATACATATACAAACATGTAGATAATACATGTTTTTAAAAATGTTTCATTGCAGATGTAGAACCCACTGGAATTGCTTGTTGGCTACAGGAGGGGGGTGGGTGGAAGGAGGGGAGGGAAAGAATATGAATCATGTAATCATGGAAAAACATTCTAAATTAATTAATAAACTTAAAAATGTTTCATTGATATTTTCTTAAAATACTCTTACAAATCACTCATAAACCATCACCTTTTCTGCTCCCTTGTGAAAAGTAGTTATAGTAAAACAAGAAGAGCACACATTGGTTGTGTCTTTAAGTGTGTATCTCATTCTCTACCTCTAGGCCTTTGCTATATATTGGAGCCCAAGGCAAATTGGCAAAGTCCATGGACACCTTCTCAGAATACTTGTCAGCACATAAAACAAAATACACAGGATTAACATTGGAACCCACCTATGTTGAAGTGCAGTAATCAAAATATTAAGAAAGGCATCATGTAACCATGGAAAAATATTCTAAGTTAATTAAATAAATAAATTTAGAAAAGAAAGGAAGAAAGGAAGAAAGAAAGGCAAGTTCATGGCCTCCAGATTAAGAATTTTCCACTGCTCCTATGTAATCCTCTGCCACTAGGTGGAAACATGACCCTCTGTTTTCTTGCAGTATGGATTGTCCTCAAGTTCATCACAATTCTTAAGTCTTTCCAAATTGTTTTCCTTCCCATTATCATCATCACTTCATCATTGTCTACATTTCCTCCCTAATTATACTCTCTTCACTCTACATCATTTTATATGTGTTTCCAGGTTTCTTTGAACCTGTTCATTTGTTATTTCCTTTGGTGCAGAAATATTCCATTATAAACATATATGATAGTTTGTTGATTCAGTCCCCAATTGATGGGTATCTCTTTTACTTCTAATTCCTTACTACCAAAATAAGAAAGAACTTGTATTTTTGTATATATGGGTCCTCTCCCACTGCTTTTGAGCTCTTTGGGTCATATATGCTGAATAGTGATCGCATTCTAGATCATAATATTAAATAATGAATCTTTTAGTAATTAAGCACAAACATTTGAGGTCCTTGGGGCAATCCAAATCTTTAAAATCAGTGTTATAAAGGAAGGCTTCTAAACTGAACTTGTTTGATATAACAATGTTTTGTTTTAGTTTTTTCTTTTTCATGCTAGACAATGAATGGTAAAACTGGCTCACATATCACCCTCTCTAAATTAGCCTGGAAGTCCTGGTTCCTATTCCTGTGTGTCGCTTATTTATTTTGAGGGATCTATGATCTCATTAGTATGGGAACTCCATCCCCTGGTACAAATCACATCCCATCCATTTTGTTTTTCATCCTGGGTAATACTTAACCATGTCTTTCTGAAATCCTGTATGGGGAATGAATAAATGAATAACATTTATAAAGCACTTATTATAGTCAAAGCACTATAGACATAACAGTGAAAACAAAGACAGACCCTTTCCTCAAGGAACTTATGTACCAATAGAGAAGGATAACACATGGAGTTGCCTAGGAGGGATATTTTGGTCTGGAAAGTTACAGGAATGGCGGGTGGAACCATAAGGGAACATAAGGAAGTAGTTTGATACACTCCTAACGGGAGCAGTAACAGAGTTTATTTGGTTATGGTTCCAGAACTGGAAGGTGGGAGGAGGGAGAGCTGCAGAGAGTATGCACGTAAAACAGCATCATGAAAAGTCCAGGGAGCAAAGTGAATCTGGTCTGGGCCAAGATGTTGTGGGCATTCCTCATTCATTTATGTTGTCAGATCCTTGTCTTTGGTTCCCAAACCCAAAGGAGAAGGTCCCTTTGGCAATTTGGCAATTGACTCAGTCTCTGGGACAGTGGACCTTATGAGAGGATATGTGTCTGTGTCTGTGTCTATATATTTACATTCACATTTATATACATATATATATATATATATGTCTTTTTTTTTTTACAGCCTAAATTTTTCCTGGCCTTAGCAACACATAAAAAGCGAGATCTGAAATTCTTCCTAATAATGCTGACTCTCACTTGAGGATTCTTAACCATTTTTGTGTCATAGACCCTGGTGGCAGTCTGGCTAAGCTTCTAAACTCTTTCCCAGAATATTTAGTATTATTTAATGATATTCATTAGACTCTAATAATACTTAAGTGTATAAAATGAAATCCAGGAAACAAATTCTATTGAAATACTTTATTCAAAATCCCTCCCCCTCACCCCCAGCAATTTAAGGACTACAAGTAAAGAATGCTCCAGGAGAGTACAACCAAGCACAAGTCCGGGGAACTATTGGCAGAGATGTTTCCTTTAAAAAGAATAATAATTTCATAGTGTGGGACAATGGAAAAAACCTGGGATCTGGAATTGAAAATCTGCCATCAAATCTCAACCTGAATAGTTTGCCAAAAATGTTTATCAATTACTGCTTGTGTGCCCTTGGGCAAGTCACTCAATTTCTCTTAAGGCTTGGTTTCCTATTGATTAAAAGAAGAGGTTGGATCTGATGATCCCTAAAGTTCCTTCCAGCTTTAAACCTATGATTCTTCCCCCCCCCCCCCCAGTATTTGGCCACTTTGGGCAGAGAGTAACATAAACCCTGCCCCAGGATAGTTGTTTCTCAATCTCCTTAAGTAGGAGGGGGAAAAAGTGGTACTTAAAGGGACCAAGAAGAATATATTTCCTGCTTCATGTGGACACATGAATACAATATAGACACATGCATATTAACTAGGTTTTCCTAAACTTCATGAGCATTATTATACCCAGTGGATTTATAGATTTCAGGATCTTTGCCTCTTTCTCTTGTTATGAGCTATCATTTACTCAGTCCTCGATTTTTAAATACTATTCAATACATTGAAGGTCCTTTTTGGCCTTGTGATATAGTAGGAAAAAAACACTCAATTTCTATTTAGAGAAAATAGATTTCAATCCTGGCACTGCTCCTGTGTGGCCATAGGTATAGCTGGGCTTAAATTTCCTCATTTTTAAAGTAAATAAGGGTTGTCCTTGACAGTGTTTTCAAACTCAAAAAAAGACTGGAGCCACAAAACCAAACATAATGATCCGTATTGGTTGTATACTGACTCAGGAAACCACATATTACTATTTCTTATTGTTTCTGTTCAGGCATTTATTTGTATCTGACTCTTCATGAACCCCATGGATCATATCATGCCATATCTTCTACTGTCTCTCAAAGTCTGTCCAAATTCATGTTCATTGTGTCCATGGCACTATCTGTGCATCTCTGCCATCCCCCTTCTCCTTTTGCTTTCAATCTTTCCCAACCACAGGGTCTTTTCCACTGAATCTTTTCTTCATTATGTGGCCAGAGTATTTAAGCTTCAGCTTCATTATTTAACCTTACAGTGAACTTTATTATTGTTATGGTTGAGTCATTTCAGTCATGTCCAACTCTGTGACCCAATTTGGGGTTTTATTTGGTAAAGATACTGGAGTGGTTTGCCTTTTCCTTCTCCAGCTCATTTGACAGATGAGGAAACTGAGGTAGACTGGGTGAAGTGACTTTTCTGGTGTCACACAGCTAGAAGTATCTGAGACCAGATTTGAATTCAGGTCTTCCTTACTCCGGGCCCGGCACTCTCTCCACTCTGCCACCTAGCTTCCCAATAGTCTGAGTTAATTTCTTTAATTAGTGACTGATTTGATCTCCTTGTTGTCCAAGGGACTCCCAAAAATCTCATCCAGCACCACAATTTGAAAGCCTCAATTCTGTGGTGCTCAGCTTTCCTTAGAGTCCCAGCTCTTGCAGCCATACGTATTTGTCCTCTATGTTTTATTATATTTCTTAATTTATTTCGTTAAATAGTTCCCAGTTACATTTTAATTTGGTTCGGGCCACACTTGAGAGAGATATGAGTCAAATGTTGAAACCTCTGGCCTAGTCAGCTGAACCTCTTAAATCAGTGATGGGCAAACTTTTTAAAGAGGGGGCCAAAGGAAAGGAAATGCTCATCTGTCAGTCTGTTTCTAAGGCAACTCTTTTGAAGTTTCATTGTATTGTATCCTACTCATTGTATTCGTCAGATTAGGAATAATGTTGAGCAGCCAGATAGAACATCATCTGGCCCTGAGGGCCATAGTTTGCCCATCATTGGCTTTAAATCATTGCCTTGAGATTCTCAGCCCTATAAGCTTCCTGTGAACCTCTTTAAAAGCCTCTATTTTCGTCTCCCATGGTCACTTCTAACCCATTTCACAGAGGATGCCAAGGGCATTATATAGGACTTGGGGTTATCCCTCCTATGTAGAAGTTGGAGGAGAAAGAAAGGGAAAGGGAGACAGAGATAGAGTGAGCACAGCTCTCCCAGACCTGAAGTCCACCTTCAGATGTTCAGTGCCCTCTTACTATGTCCTCTTCTACCCAGAACCGCCTCCTGTACCATGGACCCTATTCTGCCCTGTCCTTTCTAACCTCATTCAAATTCCCATTCTCTCCGTATCCTAATTTTAATCAGTTTTTGTGGACAAAAGTTAAATTATTTAACATTAAGATAACTAGCTGGTCACACCGCATGTGTTTTTAATTGATTGCATGTTCACAGAGAAGTAGCATTTTAATTGAGAACGCTCAGAGATAAGCCTTCACCAGAGGCACAAAAAATCTTAGAGTACTTTGGGGTTGTGGAGCATGTCATATTTTCCCTGAAGTTATACTATGTAGGGAAAAAGGACCCTTCCACCTGCATAAGAGTGAGGTCCCCCACTTTTCCCCTCCTTGATACACTTGTAAATTATTGTAGTCAGTGAATAACAAACATTTATTTGATGCTCGAGATGTGGCAGGCACTGGGCTAGGTGCTGGGATGCACAGAAGGCAAAAACATGGTATCTGCCATCAAAGAGTTCACCTTCTAATGTGGGGGGCCACATACAAACTGTGCACATTCAGGAAACATACACTGGATGTGGGAGCTGGCTCTCAGAGGAGCCTAGAAGAAGAGCCAGAAGGACCTTCAAGATCATCTTCTCTGACCGCCCCCCCTTTACCCCCATTTAGAGTTGAAGCAACTGAAGTCACAGAGGTTGAGACAAGATGTGAGTCCAGGTCTCAATGCTGACTCCAAAGCCCAGACTCTTTCCATTGTATTTCAATCTCTCTTTGAATCTGTTCTCTGTGATAAGTCCAACACTTTAGATAATGGCGTTTAAAAATCATTATTGGTTTTAAGAAATTGACTGAAGGGTACATTTAAGGGCCTAGAGTGATTCACAAGATTTTTTTTTCTTAGTTAGAGATTTGGGTTTGGGGGACTCCAGTCAGCACGATTATTTTTAACCACAGGTTTAGTGTTCTGCAGTCCACTATCTTAGCAGACTTTTCCCCTTGTACCTGGTTCTCAGCCAGTCAGCCAAAGAACACATAGCTTTTCAGGTCTAAGAGAGACAGTGGGTGAAGTGGTCCCAGAGGTGAGATCTCCCCTAAGGGGTGGTAGAACAGATAAAAAGGATGTTGGAATGGAGAGGAGAGGGGGTTCTATGAAGGTGAATGTGACTGCATTAATCATCTCCTATTTTTTGTGTGACTAATTAAGGCCTTTTTTTTGCAACCTTGTAAGAGCTAATATTAAGTTCTGGTGCTGAAACAGTGAGGATCTCCATGAGAAGGTATTCTGTCTCATGGAATCCATTTATTCAAGTTCAGCTTAATGAAGTTATTCAACTTCCCAGAACTATCTTATAAAGAATGGCAACTCACATGTAGCCAAAGGAACTCATGCTTGACTATCCAGAGTAATGAAGAGAAGGCAAAGAAGCCAGGAGGCACTTCTAATTAGTGCTGCCATAAATCACCCCTCCCTTGCTGTGGCTCATTTGCTGACTGGTTTTGTCACTGATCCTTCCTGTGCTATGTTCATTGGTGTCTCTTTGGGAACCAGTTATGGATGCAGGCAGCCAAATGGAACCAAGTGGTATTAGAATGGCAGGGATCCAAGACAATTCATGGGGCTGGGAGTCAGGAGACCCGAGTTCAAGTCCCTGTTACCATACTTACTAAATGGTACTAATCTCTCTTAGCCTTGTTTTCCTCATCCATAAAATGGGGGAAATGATATTTGTATTAATTGTTTCTTCATGCCTTTAAAGCACTATATATGTGAAGAGTTGTGGACCAATAGGAGAAAATGTCCCATTTGGAGTCAAGAAGACTCATATTTGAATCCTGCCTCAGACACTTACCAGCCATGTCACTGGACAGCAAATTTCCCAGCTCCTCTGAGGCTCAGGTCCCTCATCCAGAATACATGTCTAATAACACTTGGCCCTACAGAGTGGCAGAAATTACAGTGTATGGTGAGTCCTTGGCAAACCTTAAAGCCATCTATCTCTATCCATATTCATTGTTATTATGAGCAACAATGCATTGGCTACTCCAGGAACAGTCTAGAAGGGTGAGTGGAGAAGTCACCCTTATAAGGGCATTTCCCTTATAAAAAGTTAAAGCGATCTGAAATCCATAAGACACTTCCTCCATTTAATCACATCCCTCCGAATAGAGGAGTACAGTGAAAACATTGGTCCAAATGCCAGAAGTACCTGAACCAACCAGTTGATTAGCTCTGACATCATAAAGTCAATTCTCTTGCCTCAATTGCCTTTCTGTGCCTCTGGTGTCAGAATTGTGAAGAGAAACAGCCATGTCCCAGCCAGTAGGCAGAAATTCCCAGCCGAAGCTTCCTTATTCTTGACTGCTGGCTTCACTCTAACCACCAAATGATGGGACACACTGAATAATAATAATTACTCCTATTTATGTAGTGCTTTCAGTTTTATGCACGTCGTCCCTTTAAGTAAAGCAGTTAAGAGGGAAATAAAGTATAATCGTATGTCTGGATCAATATGAACTGGATGCCAGCCAACTGAAAGAAAAGCTGGATTGCTCGGATCAGTTCAGATCTTTGTTCAATGCCTGCTCTGTCTTTAGCATTGCTCCCAGGGAGGCTTCAAGAAGCCTAAAACATGCCCCTAACATCAAGAAATTTATAACCTCCTAGGAGGAAACAAGACATTCTCTTGAGAGCAGCACAAATCCACTTTAGAATAGTACATGACAGCACATGAACAGTGTCAAGAGTGATGGGTATTGGCAGGAAGTTCCATCAGAGAAAAGAATGAGTATGGGGATTTAGAGAACGCTTTACCTAAGGGCTAGGGCTTGGGCCGGACCTGAAAGAGGCATAGGATTGTGGAGAAGTGGGAAAGGTATTCCGGGCCACAAGAATGACATGGATTCAAGGCAAAGGACTCTTCTGAGAGACGCCCTTTCTCCTTGATGGAGGCCTGGCATTGCCTCTGGCAGTCCCCCTCAGTCAAATCTCTGACTGCCCCTTTATCCTTCCCTGCTTCCCAGACATTTCCCTAATGGCCCCCACTCAGGGCATAGCAGGGACCTTTCCTTTAGGGGTCTAGTGAAGTGCTCTAGTACCACCTCCAGTGGTTGATCTGTCAGGAAGATGGGGATCCATACACACATATTGCCAGCTGGTTAAGTACAACAAATTGCTCTAGGCCCTTTACAACCATTCTGGAGCGAGCGCCATTGAATCTGAGGTTTGGAGGAGGCCTCTGAGGTAAAATTCAACCTGTACCTAACAGAATCTTATCTTTAACATCTCTAAGTTCTCTTTCAACCTCTCTTGAAGACCTTACTTGACCAGCCTATATTTACTACTCTGTCCGTCTATTCTAATTTTCATTTAGTCATCTATACCCTCAGTATCTCCTAGCTTCTTCCTCTGGGTTCCAAAGCTAATGCCCTATCTGCCTCTGTCCCTCAGCCCAAGGCAAGTGGTTTTGAACCCTCTTCTATCTGGCAATTCATTGGGTTCTAACCTGAAGGGAACTTAACCTCTCATGTTCAATACCCTGTCCTTTGGGCCAAACTAGACCAGACAAAATAGTTCCCCGCTGGAATTGGCACTTTCCCTGTGACCTCATGGCTGGCTAGAATCCTGAGAAGGAAGCTGAGAAAAGAAGTATGGACAGGAGAGGGCTTGCCTAAGGAACATTACAGACTGAGAATCCACTTAGGTATGAGCAAGAAATGAGCCTATCACTGCAAGGCTTTTCTGGCATGGGAAATGACCTTCTAGGGAATGGAATTATATTCTGATTTGAAACTCTTTAAGTCCCCAAGTACAGCAGCTTTTTAAAAATATGTTATCATTTCAACAAGGAAAAAGGAGCTACCTGAAACCAGAATGTTTAGAGGCAATTTATATGCCGTTAAAGTGCCAAAGGATAATGTGTGTGAGAAGATAGGGCACAACAGAGAGACCCAAAGAATATCAAAGGAAATCATTTTTAAAAATGTAAAGAAAGGAGGTACAGCAGTACCAGATTTTGAATTGTATTCTAAAGCAGCAATTATCAAAACTATCCGGTATTGACTAAGGAAACAGATCAGTAGAATAGAACAGGCATACAACAAACAGTAGTAGAAGATTATAATAATTTTGTATTTGACAAAGCCATGGATCCAAGTTTTGGGGATAAGAAATCACTATTTGGTAAAAAATTGCTAGGATAATTGGAAACTAGTTAGGCAGAAACCAGGTATAGACCAATATTTTACACCATTCATTAAGATAAGATCCAAATGGATACATGATAAAAGGAGATACCATCAGTAAATTGGAAGAACAGGGAATATACTACATATCAGGTTTATGGATAGGAGAGGAATTTATGAGTCAATAAGAGATGGAGTGCATGGTGAAATATAAAATGGATAATTTTGACTATATTACATTGAAAAGTTTTTGTACAAATAAAAGTTGTCAAGATTAGAAGGAAAGCAGAAAATTGGAGGAAAAACTTTTATAGACAGCCTCTCGGATAGAAGTCTCATGTCTAAAATATATAGTGAATTTTGTCAAATTTATAAGAGTAAGAGCCATCCCCCTATTGGTAAGTGGGCACAAGATATGAACAGACAATTTTCAGATGAAGAAATCAAAGCCATATATAGGTTAATGAAAAAATGCTTTATGTCACTACTGATTAGAGAAATGCATACCAAACTAACTGAGATATCACCTCAAATACACCAGACTGGTCTAAAATGACAAAAGGGCAGAGTGATGAATGTTGGAGGGAGGGATTGTAGAAAAATGGGGGCATTAATGCATTGTTGTTGGTGGAACTGTGAACTGCTCCAACCATTTTGGAGAGCAATTTAGATTATACCCAGAGAATTCTAAAACTATGTATACCCTTAGACCCAATAGTAGCATTGCTGGGTCTGTTTCCCAGGGAAATCAAGGAAAGAGGAAAAGGATCCATATGTTCTGTGTTGTTTAAAAATATTTTAAGCCCTGGGAGACTATGTCTCCCAGGACTCCCTGCTACAACTTCCCCCGACACCTCCCACCTTTGTGGGAAGTGTTGAAGAAAGTATAAAAAGAGAGAGTTTTGGAGCCTTTTCTTGCTCTTGATCATCCTGGAGACTCTCTTGGCCCTGAGCCCTCTCAGTGCCCTTTTTTGGAGATCTACCTCCTAGCTTCCCTAGACCTTCCCTTTTCTAATCTAAGCAAACCTAGGAATTCTAACAATAAATGCTGCCTGATCTTAATTGAGCTCCAAAGAGCTCAGGTCCATTTCCCCTCCTGGGCTTGGGGGCTATCCCAGTTACCTTTCCTCAGGCTTCCCTACCTTCCTTTCCCTTTCTACCCTCTTTCCCTTCTACCTCCAAAATTCCCTTTCACATTTTCAAAATATTTTATAGCAGTAATCTTTGTGGTGGCAAAGAATCGGAATCTATGGGGGGATGTCCATCAATTGGGGAATGACTGAACAAATTGTAATGTGTGGTCGTGATGAAATACTTGTACCATAAGAAATGAATAGACTGATTTTGAAAAAACAGGGAAAGAACTATTATGAGATAATGAACAACGAACGGAGTAGAACCAGGAGAACATTATATACAGCCACAGAACTAATACTGGAAGAATAAACTGAGAATGTTACCTCCAGAAATTGAATAGAAAAGTAAGACATGAAAGATTTAATATATATGAACATGTTGGCCTCCCCAATGATATCCTTTGAGATCTGGAGAGAGTGGGGAGGAGCTAAGACCCTTGTGGGTGGGATTTTTATGTAAATAATGAAGAAAAGTAAGTTAAACATATAGGAGATTTATAATTTCTTTTGTATATTATCTTTTTCTTTGTATATTGGAAATGCTTGTATTGTATGGTTTTGCAAACATTTGGAATAAAAAAAATGGGGGGAGGAAAAAAGAACCCTTTGAGTCAATTCAGCTGAGCAAAGCTCCCATTGAGATATGTGTGCACATGTGCGTGTGTGTGCGCGCGCGCGTGTGTGTGTGTGTGTGTGTGTGTGTGTGTGTGTGTATTTGTATTACTTTGAGACTCTGGCCAAATCCTTCACTTCATTCAGCCTCAGTTTCCTTCTCTGTAAAAAGAGGATAATTGCATCCACCTCACATAATTATTATAAAGATAAATTAAAATTATATAAGTAAAGTGCTTTGCCAACCTTGATGGATATAGAAATTTTAGCCATTTGCTTAGGAATCCATAAAATCTCCTTAGACAGTTTCTCAAACAAATTAAAAAATGTCATTGTTTTTAACATTCTGTATTTGACTTAAATTATACTAGACCTCATATCAGAAAACTTAGAGAATGACATTGTATGAATGGTCATTTTTGTTTTTTAATAAACAATAAATGTAAACATAAAAATAAAATATAAAAAATTTACTGATAGAATCATTAGTAAATATTTAGTTAAAAAAGGGGAATTATATAAACCTACCTTTCTCGCACTGGTAAAGGGAATGAATCATGACTACACTTTTTCTCCCTAAGACTGTCAGTTCTTAAAGTTTTCTTTTTTGTTTTCATTGAAGCATCCTGGCTTAGTTGGTCCAGTTCTGAGCTTAGAGTCAGGAAGTCTTGGGTTCAGGTCTTAGGCAAATCACTTAATGTCTGTAAGATTGAATTTCACTCTCTGTATGAGGGAGATAACAGCAGTTATCTTGAAGAGTTGTGAATGAGATCCTATATATGCCAAGTGCTTTGCACCACCATCAACCAGTGCCAGGGACTTTCTGGATCTTCAGTTGCAGTGACTCTAGTCCCTGTAGCTGGCAGGCTGCATCTCCACAGGTGTGCTTCCCAGGTGGGGGGGGGGGGGGGGCTGCAGGCAGTGTGCTGGAAGCCTCACTCTTCCCCAGGCTCTTGGGTTCAGGGTCCTGGACTGTTTCCATCCCAGGCTGTGGGAGATAGTGGTAGCAGCCATCTTTTCATCATCCCTGGTAGACGGTGACCCGTCTGAGCCCTGGTTTCTGACCCTACATGAATGTCTAGGCCGTACCAAGGTCCCTGGTCTCCTTTTCTAAATCAAGTTATCTTTGGAGTAGCCGGGGGACACATCTGGCAGGGGCCTTTCAACAAGCAATTACTGTCCAGCCCTGGCTGTTTTAAGTCATGCAGACCGGGGGGGGGGGGGGGGACTTACTGCACCCCTGAGGAGAGCAGTAATCTCTCAGAGGCAGCCCACTCGCAAGCCCTCCTTACTGAATAGCAAAGGTCTCTCTGTGGCCTCGAAGTCCGCTTAGCAGGTTTCCCCATTAAATCACTTCTGCAGACGAGCCAGCACAAAGGACATAAAGGTTCCTCCTTTCTCTGCATGGAGAAGGAACCCTGCCCACAGTTTGAAATGGATGTCTGGGTGATTAAACATTGTGAGGAGACTCGTACCTCAGGGTTGCTTCTCTCACTTCTCATAGTGGGAGTCATGAGGGAGGTGGGGGCAGTGTGTCTGTGCTGGGGCTGGGAGGTGGCAAGGGTTGTCTTTTTGTGGGAAACCGTAACCACCTTTTCTGGTCCCTGAAATTTAAACAATTCTAACTC
>NC_058135.1:111583374-111601805 GCF_016433145.1 Gracilinanus agilis | reverse complement strand
TCCTTCCTTTCTTCCTTCCTTCCTTCCTTCCTTCCTTCCTTCCTTCCTTCCTTCCTTCCTTCCTTCCTTCCTTTCTTTCTTTCTTTCAACAAATACTTCTCTAGTCCCTGTCAGAAGGGACCTTAGAGATCATTTGCTTCAACCATTTTCATTACAGATAAGGGAGCTGGGGCTTGAGAGGTGGTGTGACTCCCAGGCTAGTACTTTCCTCACTTGCACCCACTTTGTCCCATCTCATTCTTTTCCACATCTTGCCCTGCATCTTCTTGAGGAGGCCAGTGGAAGTCTTCTCTGGTTCTTTTCACATTTCCTGCCCTGGGTACCACCTCAATGTTTTTGGTCATGAGAGCAGTCTTTTAAGTTGAGAGCACCCCACAATAATAGAGTTGGTTTTTTTCCCCTCAGAGACACAGAAACCTGCAAACTTCACAAGAAATGTGAGCCCTGAATGTGTGTTTATCTTAAAATCCAGCCTGTCAGGCAGCCAGAGATCTTGGTACAAGGGAGTGACAGCCCTTGCTTATAGGACTCTCCACTGTATAGCTTCTGCCTGGGCTCCCACTTGTTCATTATCTTCCTCTCTTATTCAGCTGCTTTTCCTTTGTTCCATGGCCTTCCCACCCTTGTCTATCCTTCAGGCAGTCAGATAGATATTTATTCTGTACCTGCTGTCATTCCACAACTCTGTGGGGCCTGGGAAGATGTGAGAGAAATAGAGGAGTAAGATGCATGGGCTTAGGCCTAAAACATACCTTATGTACTCACTTATCTGCAAAATGAGGCTAATATACCTCTAGTGCCCACCTCACTGAGCCATTGTGAGACTTAACTGAAAAAAATGTATTTGAGACTTTGCACATTTTAAACTACCATAAAAATGTTAGTAAGATTCTGTCTGTCCAGTTTCCAGGATATTAGGAAGGAAGGAAACAAGTGTTTATTAAGTACTTACTAGGTGCCAGTTACTGTGCTAAGGACTTTAAAAATAATGACCACAACTTTTTGAGGTGATGTTATTTATCCACATTTTACAGTCAAGGAAATTGAGGCAAACAAGTTAAGTGACTCATGGGTAACATAGCTAGTAAGTGTTTGAGATCAAATTTGATATGGGGTCTTCCTGACCATAAGCTTAGTGTTCTATTGACTATGCCACCTAGCTGCCTTCTTACAGGGCAGAAATATTCAGTCATCACTTTAACTTGACATTTACAGTATTGTCCTGAGGTGACGTGTTGAATAGAAAAGACCTAGAGACAGGAGGTCCTGGGTTCAAATCTGGCCTCAGAAGCTTCCTAGCTATGTGACCTTGGGCAAGTCACTTAACCCCCATTGCCTAGCCCTTACCACTCTTCTGTTTTAGAACCAACATGCAGCATTGATTCTAAGATGAGTAATATTAAAAGACAAGAGTTTAAAGGGTTTAAAGATACAAAAATAACATTGGACAGATCGCCTCCCTCCTTTTGGTGACTTCACTTGGTTACCCATGTTGGCAGATATGAAGTACCCAGGCGACACCAGTAAGGGCTCTTCTGATGGGGAAGCATTTCGCTTTTCACTTCCTTCAACCAACACTAGCACCTACTCAGTGCAGGGCACACAGAGCCGTGTCAGTTGTTCTTTGGGAATTGTTGCAGGATTTTCTCCCTGGCCCTGGGAAATGTGAAGCTATCCTGCCTCCTCCATCCTTTTCTGAAACAGCCATCCAAGGATTTTTTTTTTCTCTTTCTGTTTTGTTTTCTCTTTCCAGCATCCTGTGCTCGACGAGCCCATAGCAGAAGCCATCTGTATCATCGCAGACACGGATAGATGGAGCGTCCAGGTAGCTACGAGCCAGAGGAAAGCCACAGACGGTGGGAAGCTGGGCCAAGAGGTCTTGGTGTCAAGTCAGGTGTCCAGCTTGCTACAGTCCATTTTACAGCTGTATAAGCTCCGCCTTCCTGCTGACTTTGTGAGTGTCCCCCACTGGGATGGGGGGAAGAATGTTGTTGGGGCCAGAGGAGATTTTACATAGATCTGTTGTTTTAATAAAGCAGTAAATGAGTGTAGGAAGTACCACAAAGTCCCCATGTGAGCCAGTTTAAGGAAGATATTTTTGGAATGATAACTCTTCAGTGTTGAAGGTGTCATGCTAGGAATATGAAAACTTTTTTAAAAAGATATCCACTAAAGGTAAGGAAAGGAGGAAAGAAAAACAAAAAGGAAATAGAAGGTTCCCCTCTTCCACTAGGTCCGACTCTAGGGTGGCACAGGTCTGTCTTGTTCATGGACCTGCCACAGTTTGAAAATGAGTACGTAGTACAAAGGCATGAAGCGTTCACTGCTCATCCATTTCAGAAGATCTCAGGGCAGCCATTTGGGCATTTTTATTTAGAAACAAACTCAACATATGGAATGTTTAAAAATCCTAAACTGCAATTAAAAGACTATATGGTGCATTAGAAAAGGACCTGAGTTCTAATCCTGTCTCAAGAACTAGTTATTTCTGTGACCTCAAGCAAATCGATGAACATCTCTGAGCCTCAGCTTTCTAATCTATGAAGTGGCAAGGTTGAACTAGATGGACCTCCTTCCCACTGTGCCACCTCACTGTCCCAGAGGGAGGTTCTCTTTCGTCCTAGAGGCAATAGGGATCCATTAGAATTAAAGTAGGAGAGTGATGTGGTGAGAGCCTACATTTTGGGACAATTCCTTTGGCAGCTGTGTGAGAGTTGGATCGAGGAGGGGCGTTACTTGGAAGACTCAAACAAGGAGTTGAGGACGGTGCCAAATTGCACACCTGGGGAGGGCACCATCTTGGACAAAAACAGACAAATTGAGAAGAAGTGTGGGTCTGTTTCCTTTGCTGGGCTTGTAGGACATCTGGTAGAACAATGGTGTCTCTTTAGACCCCACCCCAAATAGTATCCATAATAACCACCTAATAAGTCCTGCCTCCCCTACACTGCCAGCGGGAGTCATGACACAGAAAAGAGGAAGAACTCTCTCCAACTTGAGCTTGTCTTAAATTCCATCCAGCTAGTCTTGTGTTCCAATTCTATGACTCCAGCCACATGTAGTGGTACTACTCCCATGAATCCTGCACCAAATGCTTAATTCATAGGATTCTCGATTTAGAGCTACAAAGGGCCCTTACTGGCCATCTTTCCTAACTTCCTTCTTCTCAAATGAAGGCTAAGTGACACTTCTGCTTTTTAGAATGTCCAGCTTATTCATCTCTCACAGGAAGCTCCTCCTTTCCTTAGTTCTTAATGCTCTCTCCCCCTCAAATTCTGGAATAGAAATGTATTTGTTTGCATGCTCTATTCTCACACCTCACCTCATCTCTCCCTGGAGAATTTACATCCCTTGAAGGCACAGAGACTTGTTTTCATGTTCCTTCACTTCCCCAGGGCCTGACATATTGAGACATTAAATAAATGCTTTGCTGGATTGCCTTAGTCACACAGGTAGCAACAGGATCAAATCTGGTCCTGCTACCCCTAATCAGGTTTTTTCTGCTGTGTAATTAGAAATCTTGAACCCTTGAACTTCGTCTCCCGGAATCCTTTTCCTTTCATCTATGTAGTGTCCTTATGTATTGTTTATAAGTTGGTGGTAACCCCGCTTTTTTCTCTCTTCTCTCCCAACTGCAGCTGAGTTAGTCCCCTCTTTACCCTAGCTTTTTATTTTCCTTTATTTCAAGTTAATATTAATAAATCTTATTAAATATAATACTTGGAGATATTGTATATTAATTTTTAAGCTTACACTGCCTCTCCCTCCCTCTCTTGCGGTGCTCTCTAGAAAACGGAAGTCCTTCTTTTGTGGAAGAATTTGTCCTAGAAAGCAGAATTATCTTCTCTAGTTCATTTCAAGGGACTTTTCCTTAACAGTTTTTTTGAAAAAGTCATTTTATTGACACTCAGAATTACTCAACCTAACAGTCTTTGGATGAAAGCATCTTCTCAGCTAGACAGTTACTTGTACATTTTGAGATTGAGGCCCTCTGTCCAGATTACACATTGTAACTTCATCAGCTATGTTTTCTTGGCACTTTCTTTTCCAGAAACAGCTTCGGTTTGTACACTATTGGTTTTTTGAATCTGTGAGGGAAAGAAAGTATACAAAGCTTTAAATACATTTTTTTCCAAGCCCAGTTTTATATTTCTTATTTAAAAAAAAATCCTACAAAATGTAATTCTCCTTGCGTAGGTATGATTACTAGGAGACTTTGTTATGTAGGCAACAAATAGGAAATTCAGCTTAATACATTCAGATAGAAAGTATGGATAGCCATTCAATAGTTTAATTCACCTTTGAGGAGCCAATTTTATGACTAGGGATCCAGAGAAAATGTTCTTCTGCAGCTTAAAGCATTGTTTTAAAAGTTAATTATTTGAATGAAGTACATGTAATTAAGGAGTTGCTAAACCCTTGAGGGAGAAAAGAAGAAGGGGAAATAGCAGCTATTTTAATTATACTTCAAAAATAGGGCACGACAGAAATTGCAAAAGCCCCTTCCTCCCTGGCTGTAGATGCAGGGAAAGGAACTGTGTTTACTAAGGTGGTTCAAATGTTAATCTTTGGCTGCTATGGAATACTGAATCAAAGTATTAGGTTAGTGCCACCTTAGTCTTTCTTTCTGTGTTTGAAAGTGTGTCTAAAAACAAACAGAAACATCTCTCCTGATGCAGAAACCTGATCCTGAAATTTTCCAGCACTTATGCTTCAGTTCAGTTTTTCAGAATTTACTGAGTAACTGTAGTGACTCCTTTTCTCTTGCCTAGTATTAAAATTGGTTTTTAAAAGGTTAGGATTCCGTTTCTATTCAGTATAGTGATAGAAAGACTAGCTGTAGCAACAATATAAGAAAAAGAAATCAAAGGAATACACATAGGCAAATAGGAAACAAAATTGTGATTTTTACAGATAATTTACTTTGAGAACCCTTAAGAATCAACCAAAAAACTGAATTCCTGTGATTGGCAGACTCAGCAAAGTTGCACAAATAAATCATCAGCATTTTTTTATATTGCCAACAAAATTCATCAGAAGAGATGAGATGGGAGAAATTCTATTTAAAATAATTATAGAGAGTACAAAATACTTGAGAAGCTATCTGCTAAGACACACGGATATACAAACATAATTACAAATCACTCTTCATACAAATAAAGACATTTAAAGTAGAGAAATATTAATTACTTCTATGTAAACTGAGCCAATATAATAAAAATGACAATACCACCCAGATTAATTTACTTAATGGATCCCATAATAATAATCATACTATCAAAAGATTACATCATACAATGAGAAAAAAATAATAAAATTCATGTGCTGGAGCAAAAGATCAAGAATATAAAAATAAAGAAAAGCAATACCAGACCGACTTAGATATGGAGAAGTTGACCAGTGGAACAGTTTAGATACACAATATGCAGAAGCAAATAAGCACGTTAGCCTAGTTCTTGAAAAACTATTCAAGGAAAATTCTTAGAAAACTGGAATTGATTCTGGCTGGAATTAGGTATAGACCAATATTTTATGCCATGTACTGAAACAAGCTCCAAAATGAGAACAAGTCATAGATGTTTTAAAGGGTGATATCATAAAGAAATTAGAAAAAAAAGGAAAAAAAGACAAATTATAAGATCAAGGAAGCAAATGCTTGTGAGATCTTTCAATAAGGGAAGAGTTCATGACCATATAAAAGATAGGTTCATATGAGGTAAAATGATCAATTTGAATTACATAAAATTTTTTAAATTTTCGTGTAAATAAAAGCAATGTGAAAAATCTTTGCAGTGAGTTTTTCTGATAAACATCTCACTTTTAAGATATGTAGAGGACTGAGTCAAATTTATAAAAGCCATTCCTCAGTTGAGAAATGACCAAGAGATGGAAAAAATGCCCTAACTCACTAATTGGAGAAATTTAAATTAAAACAGCTTTGGGCTTCTATCTCACACCCATCATCAGATTGGCTAAGATGGCATAAAAGGTAAAATGATAAATGGTGGAACGAGCTGTGGTAAAATAGGGACACTAATACACTATTAGTGGATATGTGAACTGGTCTGGCTATTTTGGAAAGCAATTTGAAACTATGCCCAAAAAGCTAATAATATGCCTTTTGTACCAGGAATACTTTATGAGGGCCTTGCCCCAAAAAGATAAAAGAAGGAGGGGAAAAGGACCGAAATGTGCAAAAATATAAAAAGTGGCTATTTATTGTGGCATCAGAGAATTGGGAACTGATGGGGTGTCTGTCAGTTGGGGAAGAGCTGAATAAAAATATAAAGGCCATGGAATAGTCTTGTGCTAAGAGAAATGATAATGGAGATGGTTTCAGAGAAGCCTGGAATGACTTCTATGAACTGATATGGACTGAAGTGAGCAGCACCAGGAGAACAATTTACATAATAAAAACACTATTGTAAAGACAACTTTGAAAGACTTGAACTCAAATCAATACCACAGCCACCTACAATTTCAGAAGACTCATGAGGAAATGTGCAGCCCCATTTCCTGACATTCAGAGAGCAGACTGTGACATATATATTTGGGGGCGGGGGTGGGACAAGGCTCATTTAGGAATTTGTTTTGTTTGAGGTGGCATTAGCAAACAAACTTTGTACCAGGACAGCTGAGAAACAGGTTCCCAGGTCTTTTGAAAGTGGGAGAGTTAACCAAATCTTACAAGAATGATTACCATCACACATCGATTACTAGGAAACAGTTTCATCCATCTAATCAGTCTTCAACAAATGGAGGGAAATCTTTACATCCATTCTAGAGTGCTTAATTACCCCAGCTGGGGAAGATTAGCATTTTCAAACATAAGTATTAATTACACACATTACCATGAAAGTCACAGGAATAATTGCTGATGGGAACATTTACTCTAGTACTCCAGTGTATGTGTGATCTCAGTGGCATTGGCATTCCCTCCCAGCAGGGTAGGTTGCCATCCATCTATGCCTATCCAACCTAAGCTACCAATGACCATGTTCTCCCGATGTACTAGGGTTCTACCTTTCCTCTTCCTGACAGTAGGGACTTGCTGCCCATTGGCTATCCCTCCTCTCATTCCTCAATGAGCCCATCTTTCTTTACTTTGGGGCATTTCTTTAATGACTTCCTTTATAGCTGCTTCTCCTTCAGAATTCTTTGCCCATGACATGTCACAGTGTGTTCTTGCCCACCGTCTGCCTGTCCATCCTTGCCAAAGTCTTCAGGTTCTTTGCTGAGGATGCTTAAATCCCTGTGCCAAAAGCAGAAAAACTTGCCTTTGGTGAAGGACACAGATGGTTGATGTTCTTTAAAATAAGAGGAAAAAATAAAGTTGGCTCTAATTCCCAGGATGGTGGCTTCCTGAAAATAGCTGCCTGGCTCTTCTTAATCATTATTTAAAATCTGGTTAAAATTCAACCCCTACCACAACATGAGTGCACCTAACATTACTGTGGGAAAACATTTCCCAGCTATCAGGGAGAATCTTTTAGAATAGGAGCTCATGTTGCTCCTATAAGACTGTGCTTAGAATCCAGTTGGGTTGAGACATTTTGTTTAAGAAAGATAGGAAAGAAGCCACAGTTTGTTGTCTGCAGTTCTGGTCGTAATAATTCTTTAGCGGGCCTGACTCGGCACCCTTATGGAATGTGGGCCAAGATCTGGCACAGGACCCTCATCCTTGTTATCATTTTGGTTCCACAGTGCATAATGCATCTTGAGGACAGGTTACAGGAGATGTATCTCAAAAGCAAAATGCTCTCCGAGTATCTTCGAGGACACACAAGAGTTCATGTGAAGGAACTAGGCGTCGTCCTGGGGTAAGTGACCACGACGCTGTGTACTCGTGACGGCTTCGGCAGGGCATGCATGCACGTGTGCAGAGAACCCTTCCCACAGCCCTCTCTGTCTTCCAAGGATCTTGTAGGCAGGAACACGGAGTCTCAAGAAGGTCAGAGGGCTTTTTGGTTCAAAGATCTAGACCTGGATCTTGGGCTCTTTTTGAGTCTAACCCCCCATTTTACAGATGGAGGGGATGGGGCTCTGGGAAGTTCAGTGACTTGGCCAAGGTCACTTGAATAATAAGTGTCAGAAGTGGGATTGGAGCCCCAAAGATCCTTATCCTGGTGGCAGGATTGTGTGGGTTCTGTCACCCATCCAGTCCTGTGTGACCTTGGTGGCAGGCACCAGGATGATTCCGACACAAAGAACAAAGCAGTGCCGCTTCCCAAGGACCAAGCCCTGGGCTTCTTCCTGGGGCTCCCACACTCTCAGGTATGAGCTGAGGCTTCTTGCCCTGACACAGCTTCCTAAAAACTTGTTCTCTTGGCCGGGGCACAGGGGCAGGCCCTGGGGGTGAGGAGGGCGGGGAGTGTTAGGGATCCACGTCTTGTCTCTCCTCCCTGGCACACCGGCATGATGGAACAGGCAGGAACGACTCCCACTCAGTCTGCCCATGTGGAGTAATTTCTGGACGCATCTCAGCACAAGCTGTCGCCTGGGAGCAGCAGCTTGTGTTTACAGCTTCTTCCTTGGGGAGGGCAGGGGGAGGGGGACGGGACTCGGTGTTCAGTCACTCCATCACTGCCTGCTTCCCACATGCCGGACTGGGCCGAGCCTAGGCCACTTGCAGGCCCCCGCCCCTCCTGTTGGGCTTCTTTAAAACCTGAGAGCAATCTAGAATTGGCATTAGTATTTCCTGTAGGTTGCATCACCCTTCGTGCCCTTTCCCTTCATTCATGTCCAAATAAAGACACTTCTGAATGTAGACCAGATTCATTAAATTATGAATTATCTTTTCTTTTCAAAGAGATCTCATCTGGGGAATAGTCTGAAGTTTTGGGATGGCCTCCATTTGGGCCAGCTCAGGCTTTGCCAGCCGCTACTCTGAACATTCTGCCTCCTTGGGAGCTGGAGCCGCTTCCAGGCAGTGGTCCCTCTCCTGTCGTCCTCCCAAGGAATGGAAGCTTCCCATCGTGCTAACCCCTCCCCCCCCCCCCCGGGTAGGGGTGGTGGTGGTGGTTTTGTGAATGGGGAGGCTGTGCCTGGACATTTAAAAGAACTTGATCTCTTAACTTCAGGCACTCTTGCCAATCATTTCATCCTCTGTCCAGAAACAGTGACTGGTCCAGTGTGTGCCCCAGAGAGATAAAGCTGTTACCCTGAGTTTGTTTTATCTCACTATTTCCTCATACATTTTTCTCACACATTTCATTTTCAAAAAATAATTCCTACTTTTGAGGTGTTTGACTTTCCTTCCCCTGAGAAACTCTTCGTCTCTCTTGGCATCCTTCTCTCCCAAATTATACTTCTCTCTTTCCTTGCATTTTCCTCTTTCCAGCTATGCACCTTCTGTGGCTGTGGAGGTGTTCCCCTCACTCCTGGCATGGAGGGAGAAGTGCTCAGAGTGATTCGGAGCACCTCTTTCTGTTTGGCCTTCACCTGCACAGTGCTTGGGGGCCAGCTAATCAGAGATCTTTATTCCTGCTTGGTTCTCTCTCCAACAACACAGGAAAAGCTCAGAATAATTTTTTTGCCCCCTCTCTCATGGCAGCTGCCAGTATGGTTTCTGAGAGATGGATGGAGAGCTCTCTGGGGTGATGATAGCTCGCTATTTTTTTATCCTTGGGTCTTGGCTGAAGAATCAGGTTGCTGGGACACACCGAATCAACCGATAAGCATTTATTAATAACTTATTAAAGGCAGGGTGATGTAATGGTTAGAGAACAGGCCCCAAGGCTAGGATGCCAGGAGTTCCAGACCTGGCTGACACAGTGCTATAACTATGTGATCCTGAGCAAGTCATTTCACCATCGCTCTAAGTCACAGAGGATGTTTCCTCACCCATGAGTTCATTGTGAAGTCACGGGGCCAGGTGGTGTGTTCCAGCCACAGTGCTAGAGAATGGTGATACAAATACAGAGAATGAAACTACTTCTACTTTCTGGGAGTCTACAGTCTCTGACAAGTCTCTGGCCAGTTTTAGAGGCTGAGTAAGTTCCTAGATTTTTGGCAGCCTTTGACCCAAGACCACATTGTATCTCCAATCACCTGCCAGATGAGTGGGCAAGGTCTTATCCATTAGAAGATAGGGGAAGTTCCTTCAGTCAGGTGTCTCTTGGCATCATTTGACCTGAGAATAATTCTTATGCACTCAAAGACCAAGTTGACTACATTACTCGACTCTGAAATTTCTAAAGGAACTGTTGCCCCTTTCTTCTGTCTGTCTTGGTCCTAAATCTATTAGAACATAAAATCAGTAATATGATTAAGGCTACTGATGAGAGAAAGGAAGGTGTGATTTTTTTTTGTTTGTTTTAATTTAGATTAATAAGATGTCATCAAATAAACCACATTTTAAATTTGGTAGAACCATTGAAAGAGAAGATGAACCGAGGAGGGCAAGGAGAGGTGACAGAAATAGGGAATGAGAAATAAAGAAGTTTCTGGGTTTAGGTGCAAGCACATGAGAAAATATCTATACACTTATTTGCATGTATTCAAATTCTCACAATTTGAAGTTTTAATTATGTAAAATATGGCCATTAGTTCCAGCCCAATGTAAATACACAGTGGGAATTTGAATAATGACTTAAGGGGATTCATCTAATTGGGACCTAGCTGTACAAATGTTCATACAAGCATGCAGGAGCTTCCCTTTGCAAACAGAGAGCAGTGTTCTGGATAGTGTTTGTTTTAATGCCTGAATATTTCTATCCTCCTGCATTATTTTACTTCTTATTCCACAAACCATTTTTCCAAGCCGCTGAATGCTTTCGGATGACATCTCCTTCTATAGCAGAATGCTTTCTTTGTCCTCTGTCTTAAGTGTTTTTTTTTTTCTTTTTAAATTTTCAGGATCGAGTCAAATGACCTGCCTCTGCTGACTGCTATTGCTAGCACTCACTCTCCTTACGTCGCTCAAATACTCTTATAAGCTAAGCTCCAGACTGTCCTTCTCTGGACAAGAAAAACCCAACAACAGAGGCAGAGATGTTCAACGGGAGGAGAAAGGCAGAGGCAAGCCAACAGCCTAATCCTAAAGACAGGCTTTCCCTCACTGCCCGTTTGGTTTGGAAGTGGACCTTTCTTTAGAAGACTTTGGTTTACATGACTTCATGGCATTCAGGTTCTTCTCTAACACTTTAGTCACCTATGAATCAACAGGAGGAGAAGGTGACCTTTAAAAAAAAACCATGCAAAAAGGCAAAACAAACACTACAGCAAATGCTAGACTTTCAGTATGAACTAGCTTGTGTCACTTGGAGAGAGAGATGGACCAGCTAGACTAGCTGGTTCTCCTCTCTGACTTTGGAGGAGGGAGTCGCCCAGTGTATAGAGCATTCCTACAGCCAAGCATTCTCCAGCCGAGAGACACTGGCTGAGCTGGGGAAGGCACGTCGGGTCCATTACGAGACGCTGGAAGGATTGGCTGCCACAATTGTCTTTCTCCCCTTTTTTTCCTACAAGGCAAGAGGAAAGCCACGTTTTCATTGCCTTCAGCTCTGATAGCTCCAACTGTCACCCGTTTGATAATGAAAACAAATAAGGACGCCTGTGGGGACAATGGGGTTTCTTGGGACTAGTCGTTGCTTTAATTTCTTCTGGGAGGTGATGTTTCAGATGCAAACCTGGCTCTGATTTGCAATGGCCTGGGCACATTGGTTCATAAAACCTAAGAACAGATCCAACACAGTAACGTTATCAAGATGTCCTCAGCAGCGAGCGAGCAAGTTCATAGTCTACTAACCTTATGTCAAAACCTGGTACATTAGCGTTTTCAACTGCCTTTTTAAAGAGAGGCCATTCACCCAAGTAATTGCTGGGAGCTCAGGGAGGATTGGGGGGTGGTAAATTCTTCCAGCCCAAATCACTTTCTTCCTTGTAACATTTAGAAGTGTCTCTCTTTACATTTTAAATGAGACAGCTGGCTTTTGGTGAAATGAGACCTTAAAGTGACTGGGGGAAAGTAATGTTTGAATATTTGCAAACATCCTATTGTAATCCTACCAAGTTTTTGCACTATCATGTCTGTGCCTTCCCATCTCTAACATCCTGCTCTGCTCTTCCCACCCCACAAGAACCTTTGGTTATTTGGTTCTGAAATTCCTCCACCTATCAAATACCTCCATATAAAATTCCTTGTTCTTAAATCTTACTCATTTCTTTGTTGGGTTTCAAATAACTATACTTTGTGTTGACATTTTTTTTAAAAGGACATCTTGCTTAGTTTACTGCCCACCAAGTATCATATGAGAAAAATCAGAAACCCAGGATGAAAAGGGGCATTTTTTTAAAGCATTGAGCACCGCAAGTAATTATTTTAGTCACAATGGGAAAAGCGTCCATTCACCTTCCTCCTGCTCCCAGGCTACAGTGCAGCTAGACATCTTGCTAGCAGAAGATGGGCCTAGTTTCTGTGCGCTGCATAATTTCCTATTCTTTCCATTCCTTCTAACAGCAATCCAGTAACATCTAGTTTGGAGCCAAGATGAGTTAAAAAAAAAAAAAAAAAGAACAATTAAGAGCCTTATTTCTGATCTCCGGCTGCCTGTCTGGCACATTGTCAGTGAGCCAGGCTTTGGTTTATTCTTTTATGGAGACACGTTCACTCTCTTTTTAAAAAGAGCGATGCCAGCAGTAGACATGGAGAGAGTTGTGGGGAGGGAGTTACTTCTTAGGGATGGGCAACTGCTTGCTTTTGTATAGTATCTTCCATTCTTTCCCTGAGACGTGAAATGTTTACCAGCTCATTATGACTTATTTCTGTATTTCTCATCTCCACTCAGTGTGATTCTTTTCTTCTTACACCTCTGTAGTTCCTGAGGAGAGAATTCAAGCTTTGTCTTTTTAAGCACTTCATAAGACCATGACTTCTGCTTGCTAGCGTTTAGGTGAGGAAAAAGTGCAGGTCCCCTGATTTGACCTCTTGGAAATAAGTCAAGCTAATGCTTCTTTCTGCCCTAAGTTCTGTCCGTTCATCTTTGTCTTCCAGTCTCATTTTCTTGTTTTGTGTAAATCCCCAACTTCCAGGGTCCAGATAAAATACCTTACCCAGTAGACACTAACCAGTGTAATTACAGTGTGGATATTGTGGGTGGCTTTCTGAAATAGAAGCCCATTTAATGGAATCGGGCATTAAATGGGCCTCCCATCTTTTCTGCCACCAAAGGTTTCAGTGCTACCCTCTCCTCTTTGGTTTGAGCAGGTTTATTTACCTTCTTAATTTATTTTTAAGCTCCAAATTACATAAGCTTTTGGTAAAATGTCTGCGCTAAAACCATAGGTGGATTTTATATGGGTGTTTTGTCTCCATCGCACTCAGGATTCCAGTCAGTCCATATTCCTCACAACAGTTGCCTCCAACAAACAGACCTAGAATGTTACTGCTGCTATTTTAAAATACCGCATTAAGAAACACTCACACTTTCTTTGGTCTTATTCAACTTCTTTCTAAACCACAACAGAAACGTGTGACCTTGTATTGAAATAGTTTTTTTTTTTAAGCCAATGGCTTTATTCTAACTAATCTGAAGACTCAGGAGAGCCCTTGCTCTCTCCCATCCCCATTTCAAAAAAAAAAAAAAAAACTACCTCAGTTGACAGGATTCCACCTTTAGGGCTTCTTCAACTTTGTAAGTCTTACCTGTTGAGTGTAACTTTTGTAGCATCTTGCTTCCCAGGCAAGTTAGTGTGGCATGACCGAGCAGACGGTGTGTGTAAATGTCGTGGTGATGGACCTCTTAGAGCATGTGTCAGTTTTATTTTTTAATAAATTGGTAATTAATATGAATGTAAGGGAACTGTGTGTTTAAAACTGACAGTGAAATGAAAAAAAACCATGTAGCTGAATATCTGCAAAATTCCCAAAGCGTTTTCTTCTTTTATCAGTGTTATAATAGCTTTTTGTACAGGCTGCAATCCATTTTTCTGAAGTGTGCTGTTTTTTAATGAAAGTGATTGTAATCTTTTCACATCCCATGAAACTGCTGTTTACACATTACTGACTTTTACAACCCCATATTTTTCAAACCTAACCTTTTTGGAGGGAGGAGATCCCTACTGCATTCAACGTGATTCAGCTGCTGTTTGGACTCTTCTAATGAAATACTGAGATTTTATAAAATGTATAGTCTCTAGCTTTTCAATCTAGTCACCTGGGCTAGCCAGTGTCTGTGAAAACAACCAATAGGAAGGAACCCCGAAGTTCTTTTAAATGTGTAGTTTTTGCCACTAACCTGTATTTTTGAGAGTATTTCTCCCCCATGGATATTTTCCACTACTACTAGCATGGAAAGTCTATACCTGAACTCTAATTAAAGATGTACATTTGGGTCTTACTGAAAAACAAACAAAACCCACTGTGTAAATTTCCCTTGGATCGGAACTCCTGCACCTACTCCAACTTGCTGAATGTTGCTTTTAACAGTGAACCATGCATCTTGGAAGAGAGAATGTGACATACTGAAGCTTCACTGGTTATGCAAATCAAACAGGAGAAAATTCTGGATTTTGCTATTATTGCATCTCTTTTGTGACAGACTGAAAGGATCTTATTTTTTGATCGGTCGACTAGGTACCAATGTCAACTGTGTGGAAATTTTTTCTTACTGCTTTAAGTGTATCATTTTGATCTAGTTCTCTGTGGCATTTGGTGCAATAAATCTTTTGAATACGGCTCAGCTTTTCCTTCTGTGAGCTGCATATGGTTCCAAAGCTTAGTCAGACTACAACTCGTGTGCTGAGATGGCACAATTCCTTGGGTGGGGTTTGAATCAAGAGAGAATTCATCCATTGCTCCCCAATGTCTTATAAGAGGAGTGAAAGTTTCTCTAAACAAACATGATACAAATTCTGCCAATCCAGTAACGGACCTATAAAACCAACATGTGTATACGTATCTGAGATGAGAGATGGCAGGGATGGAGAGCCATCCTGGATGCAGGCACCCTGTGGGCAAGCTAGACATCTGACCCCCCAGACTTGCGGGTATCTCAACACTGTAAGCTGCAGACTAACAGCAGTAAGGGGTGCTTCCGTACCAGAGAAACCCAGAACTCCAATTCCCCACATATATGCCCTCCTCATGAGTTTGGCATACACATGCAAGATGTACATTGTATATACATAGAGTTTTCTCTCCCAACCCCAGACAGCCTTAGTCTTTCATCAAAGGTAAGATTACAGCCAGCCTTGGAGAATTGTCTGAGTCTTGAAAAATTAAATCACTTACCCATGGCCAAACAGAAAGTGTCAGAAGTGGGATTTGAACCCCAAACTTCCTAACTCGAGGCTTAGAACTCTTATATCTACTCTACCATGTTGTCTCTTTTTCTAGTTTTTTTTTTTTTTTATTTTATTTTTTTTTTATTTTTTTTTTTTTATCCTGGGACTCCATTCAAGGAGCATAGGGCTACAACCAGTAGGCAATGGGACACATAGTCGCTCAGGGTCACCCAGCTGGGAAGTGTTTGAGCCCGGACTTGAACCTAGGACCTTTTCATCTCTAGGCCTGGCTCTCAATCCACTGAGCTAGCCCAGCTGCCCCTACTTTAGGTTGCAGTTTCTTTAGCAGATGTAGTTTTTACAGGGTGGGGTTGCTAGCCCCACGCTCAACCCTCCTCCTTTTTTCATCTGGGCTAGGGACCGTCCTTGGCCCAGGAGTGGTAAGGGTGGGCGGTAGGGGTCAAGTGACTTGCCCAAGGTCACACAGCTGGAAGTGTCCGAAGCCGGACTTGAACCTAGGACCTCCAGTCTCTAGGCCTGGCTCTCAATCCACTGAGCCACTCAGCTGCCCCTTTTTCTAGTACCAGGTCAAAATTAGAGGAAGTGAGGAATGGGGTATTTAGAACAGAGGACTAAAAAAAAAAATAGATTTCAGATTAATTTATATGCTAAGCACCGAGGACATAAAGACCATGGAGTTTACAATCTTATTTGGGGACAGGAGAATGGAAACATATAAAATAATTACCATGTAATTCCACTAGCTGGAATTTGAGGGAAACCAGGAGATGGATGTTCTCCTCTGCTCAGCCATTCTCTTTAGCTATCATCTCCCACTTCTCCACTGCACAACTCCTAAAAAGAGTAGACTATGCTTCCACTTCCTCACCTTGTTTGGATGTAGTCATTTTTAGGTTGCAAACCCCATTAGACTGTGTGTTAGGGGGTGCCTAGACATATTCTGTAGGCTAAGGGAAAAGATGAGGTAGTAAATATGATCTCAGACAATGGAACAGCAAAAATATACCTAATTAAAAGAGATAAACAGAGAAACTCCATTTTGCTCAAAGATTCCATAGCCAGTGAAGTATTAATAATCAACCCATATTGTACCAAATTATGGAACATCCCAATTTTTAAGGGAAAAGTTTAATGAATTATAGGAGGAAAAAAAGTAAAACTTGACTAGTAGGGAGCTTCAACTTTTTTCCCTCTCAGACATAAATAAAGCACCATCTATCAAACAATTATGTACAAATAAGATACAAGACAAATTAGTGGTAATCTCAAAGAGAAGGCATTATTAGCCTCTAAGGAGACTGAGAAAGACTTCTTGCAGAAGGTGGAATTTTATCTGAGACTTAAAGGAAGCCAGGAGGCAGAGATGAGGTGGGAGAAAATTCAAGGCATCAGAAAAAGCAGTGAAAATGGACAGAATTGGAAAGATGGAGTGTTTTAATCAATCAATAGGCATTTATTAACACCTATTATGTGCCAGGCCATGTACTAAGCAGTGAGGATACAAAAAAGCAAAAGAGAATTCCTGCCCTCAAGAAACTTACAGTCTAATGGGGGAGAAAACATGAAAACAAATAGTTATCCCTTCCAAATCCCTGGGGTTTGGGGTTCTGCACCACCTCAATCTAGAAAATATATGTAAAAAATTTTGGCCCTCTCTTTGTATGAAAGAAGTTTGAATTTTTTTTGTTTTTCCTTTATGGGGGTGTTTATAGTACCTTACTGTTCATTTTGGGCTAAGTATGCATTCCTGAATTTCTAAACTTTCTGTGTCATCTCCTGACCTTTGCATGTTATCTGGCTTCCACAAAACTCCCCAAAATTGCCATCTAAATTCTTCTGCCAACCCGTGATATGTCAAAACCACAATGGGGAGTTCCAGTTAAGATGGCGGCAGAGTAAGGAGCAGCTGCTCGATCTCTCCTGACCGAAGCACACAGGACTCCTCAAGGGGAAATAAAAACGAGTCCAGAGGAACAAAGGAACCCCACAACAGGGCGCAGCATTGAAGGTATGCAGAATCGGGGCATTTCCACACTATGAAGGGGTGAAACAGCTCTCACTAAAACGCGAGAGGAAGAAGCCCCTCCCCCACCCCCCACACCTCGCACAACGCCAACGCACAAGAGTGAAAACAGGACTGGGGCAACCAGATAATCACTGGCAGCCCCGGAGCTTGTACCTGTGTGCTGCAAGATGAGGGACCCCAAGTAGCTGGGGGAGGGGGGGGCACTTCACCGACTTTCCCTGAGCATCCACATGGGTGAAGGCACCTCCTCTGGCCGGGACAAAGGCCTCTAAAACACAGTCTTTCCCAAGTGCTGGGAAAGCATCGCCTCAGGTGCGAATAAAGATCTTCAGCCCACAGACTTTCCCTAGCTTCTGTGTGGGTGAAGGCAGCGCCCTAAGAGCATCTGCACAGGCAAAGGCAGTGCCCTAGGCTTGAATAATGATCTCCAGCCCAGGCTTGGACCTCCAGTGAGGACACGGTGCAGACCAGAGCACGGCTGTGGAAGCAGCCCCAAAGACTGCTGAAGGATCCTCGGGCAGAGGGGCAGACCGGGGACTACCAGGAGGCCTGACCCGGAGGACAAGGAGACGGGAGCCCCCAAGGCGTAGGCAGACCCCGAGTGTGAAGACAAAGCTGAAAAGGGGTGGGACTAACGATGGCAAGCAATAGGGAAGTCCAGAAGAAAAAGACTATCAAGAGAAACTCTGGAGCACTGGACAACTTCTACACAGAGAAAATCCAGACAACAGGAGGAAAAACAAAAATCCAAACCTCCCCAAAAAAATGAAAGCTGGTCACAAGCTATTGAAGACTTAAAAAATGAAATGCTGAGGAAGATGGAAGAAATCTGGCAAGAAAATAACAGTTTAAAAGGCAGAATTTCGCAATTGGAAAGTGAGACAAGCCCACTGAAGAGCAAAAATGACCAGATTGAAAAGGAAAACCAAAAGATTATAGCCGAAAACCAGTACTTAAAGGCTAGAATCAAACATTTAGAAACCAATGATCTCTCAAGACAACAAGAACAAATAAAATAAAGTCAAAAGACTGATAAAATAGGAGGATCCAGGTTAAGATGGTGGCAGAGTAAGAAGCAGCTCTTAACCTCTCCTAACCAAAACACACAAAACTCCTCAAGGGGACATAAAAACAAGTCCAGACGAATGGAGGAACCCCA
>NC_058135.1:111555999-111578543 GCF_016433145.1 Gracilinanus agilis | reverse complement strand
GATTGGGGATGTAGACTTGAAACTACCACACCAATGCAACTACCAGCAATTTGGAAATAGGCCCTGAACAAGGACACATGTTGCAACCAGTGGAAATGCGCATCAGCTATGTGTGGAGGGGAGGAGTTGGGGGGTGAAGGGGAAAGTAGGGGTATAAAGTATGTAAACAGGTTTAAAATGAATATTAATAAATGTTTAATAATTTTAAAAAAATCCACAATGGGGAAAGTTGATGTGGAAGGGATAACTGTATACAAAGCACACTATATACATACAGGGCAAATAAAAAATTGTTAATAGGAAGGCACTAAGATTAAGAATTGGGCAAAGCTTCTTGTAGAAGGTGGGATTTAGTCAGGCCTTAAAGGAAATCAGGGAGCTTTGTAGGTCAGAGCAGAAGAAAAAGCGTATTCCAGGAAGGGAGAGCAGTCAGAGAGGAATCCCAGAGCCAAGAGGGCTCTCATTCATGGAACAGCCAGGAGTCCAGTGTCTCGTTCATGGAACAGCCAGGAGTCCAGTGTCACCGGTGTGAAGAATATATGCTTAACAGTAAGGTGTAAGAAGCCTGGAAAGGTAGGAGGGAACCAGGTTATAAGGGTTTTGAATGCCAAACAGCATTTTGTGTTTGATCCTGGAAGGGAGAGGAAACCAACTGGAGTTGACTGATTTGGGAAAGGGGTTAGGAGGGCCCTGATATACTGGGACTTGGTTTTAGGAGAATCCTTTTCATAACTGAATGGAAAATGGATTGGATTAGGAAGAGACTTGAGTTAGGCAGGCTAATTGGATAATCCAGGCATGAAGTGATGATGGCCTACCATACTAGAATAGTGGTTCTCAGAGGCGAGAAGAGGGAGTGTTTAAGAGATGTTCCAAAGGTAAAATTGCAGACCTTGCCAAGAGATTGGATATGGGGGCGGTGGGGTGAGAGTGAGGGATCCAGGATGACTCCTAGGTTGGGAGCCTGGCAGGATGGTGGTGTCCTCTGCAGAAGTAGGAAAGGTTGGAGGAGGTGAAGGTTCAGGGGGAAAGACGGTGAGTTCTGTGTTAGACCTCGTGAATTTAAGGTATCCCCTGACAAGGAGTTTGAAAAGTCCAGAAGTTAGTTGGAGATGGGAGATTGAAAGTCAGTAGGAAGCCTGGGTAGTCTCTGCTACTACTAAAGGTAGATTTGAGAATCATCCACTTAGATCAAATCTGTTGGAATGGATGAAATGATCAAGCAAAGTGGGGTATCGAGGGAGAAGGGAAGAGATCCAGGACAGAACCCAGGGGACACAGACAATTAGACAACATGACCTGGCAAATCAAATAAGAGAAGGAGCGGTCAGACAGCAAGAGAGCCCATAGAGAAAAGAGCATCAAGAAGGACAGGATGGTCAACAGTGTCAAAGGCTGCTGAGAGGTCAAGAAGAATGAGGATGAGAAAAGGCCAGGAGGCCACTGTGGCTGGCTCAGAATGGGAGATTTATCTTCTCCCTGGAAAGGAGTGGAACTACACACATCCATCCACACACACACACACAGACACCCATGCCCACAAAACAAGATTTCACGCTTCAAGAAAGTACTGGGAGACACACACACGCCTTTGACCTATGATAGTTCAGATACTACAGAAAATGAGCTTAATGGCCACCAGCAGCTAATTTCAATTTTACAACCACACACAAAGCATAGTAATAAATCATCAGATTTGGTCCCGTCCCAAACCTAAGACTACCCTGGAATGTCAGCTATTCAAGCACTCCCTTGTTTTCTACCCAGCGAGCCCCCCAAGGTCAAGACATTATAAGAACTTTTCCAACTTTCCCCCCTTGTTAAGAGTTTCAGGATGGATGAAATCTTAGATGAATTAGATTGCTCGTGTCAGAGGGCAGACAGTTCTCTGATGAACTGGCAAATTCTCTGAAGAGCCAAAACAAAAGAAACCCTCTTGATATGAAATTTTCAGCACTCGAAAGTTTGTGTTTTTAGAGGTGGTTCGTTGATTAGGGAAGCTGATAAATCCATGTTATCTCCTCTATTCTGTTAGATTTATGTCTTCATAGTCATAGTTTAGTAAGTACTTACTGACGTTCACCAGCCTGCTCTTTGACATACAGTAGGATGGGGATACACAGATTTCCCTCAGCTTTTTGGGCTATAATGAAAATAGCTTTTATAAACTACTCTAAGAGAGGAGACAGACATTGTAAGGAGAGAGAACAGAGGGAAGAATGACCACATGTGCTCCAAAGGAACCTGCTATTCCAGGAGGAATAAACTAGCTCTGGTGAGAAGTATTCAGAGTTCCTGCTAAGAGCAGCACACTTTATGGAAAAGGGTGGGCGGCTTGAGTGGTTGTCCCAAAGGAAGCGCACGAAAAAACCTGTTACATGTCATTGGCGATATTTGAAAGATTGTGGAGAATGGAAGATATATTGCAAGAAAGAGGGGAAATGTCCTCTTTCAACAACAACAACAACAACAAAAAAAAAGAGAATAGAATTTGCCGACAACGAGCCAATAAGGTTTTCTATGATTCCTGAAAAAAAAATCTAGAATAAAATGTTAAACAGAAGGGTTAATCTCCAACTTGAAATGGATGGATTTATCACAAAGAACCAGCCCAGTTTCCAGAAGAGTAGATCATGGCAGACTGGTTAGTCATGTCCTTTTTTTAAAATCTCACCTTCCATCTTAGAATCAATATTGTATATTGGTTCCAATACAGAAGAGCAATAAGGGCTAGGCAATGGGGATGAAATGACTTGTCCAAGGCCACACAGCAAGGAAGTAGAACCCAGGAACTCTTGGCTCTCAATCCACTGAGTCACCCAGCTGCTCCCAGTTATGTTTTTTTTTTTTTTGACAGAATTACAAAACTGTTTGGAGGCAGTGTAGTGGGATGGATAGAAGCTGGTCTCAGAGCCAAGGAGACCTGGATTTCAAGTGCTACCTCTGACACACCCAAGTCATGTGATGTTAGGCTAGTCACTTCACCCCTCAATGCTCTACGCAGTTTTTAAAGACTTATTAGAAGGTACTGAGAGTGGTAGAGCAAGTTCTCCCATAGAAGTGACCTACACAAATGAATTCACACATCTGGTTAAAACACACCCTTAAATTGGTGGCTCAAGTCACTTTCTTTACAGAGATTTTAGCAAAGTATTAAATGTATTAATACCTATATTACATACATCAAAAATTGCAAATAACAGACTTCTTTTAGAAGACATATCCCTAAAACCTAAACCAGGGAAGACAAAAACAAAGAGAACTATAAACCTATTCTTTTTTAAATCACAGTTTTCAGGGAGTATAATTATTCTTTTTTTTGAATTTTATTTAATAATTTTTTAATTTTTTAATTTTTTCCAAGGTAGCATGATTCATGTTGTCTCCCTCTCCTCTACCCTTCCCCATCCCAGAACTGACAAGCAGTTCCACTGGGTTATACATGTATTATCACTCAGAATCTATTTCCTTATTATTCATTTTTGTAAGAGAGTAATCTTATAAAACCAAAACTCCAAATCATATACTCAAATAAACAACTGATAAATCATGTTTTCTTCTGGATTTCGACTCCCACAGTTCTTTCTCTAGATGTGGATAGCACTCTTTTTCATAAGTCCCTCAGAATTGTCCTGGATCATTGCATTGCTTCCAGTAGCAACGTCTATCACATTTGATCATCCCATGATGTTTCAGTCACTGTGTACAGTTTTCTCCTGGTTCTGCTCATTTCACTCCACATCCAGTTTATGGAGGTCTTTCTGGTTCTTATAAAAATCCATTGATTCATCATTCCTTATAGCACAGTAGTATTCCCTCACCATCATATATCACAATTTGTTCAGCCATTCCCCTACTAAGGGACATCCCCTCATTTTCTAATTTTTTGCTATCACAAAGAGCATGGTTAAAAATATTTTTGTACAAACAGGTCCATCCTCATTTTTTTTATCTCTCTGGGATGCAGACTTAATAGTGGTATTACTAGATCAAAAGGTGTGCATTCTTTTAAAGCCCTTTGGGCATAATTCCAAATTGCCATCCAGAATGGTTAGATCCATTCATAACTCCACCAGCAATGCATTAATGTCCCAATTTTGCCACATCCCCTCCAACATTAATTATTTTCCTTTACTACTGGCCGATCTACTAGGTGTGAGGTGGTACCTCAGAGTTATTTTCATTTGCATTTCTTTAATCAGGAGGGATTTAGAACATTTTTATATGATTATTGATAGTTTTGATTTCTTCATCTGAAAACTGCCTATTCCTATCCCTTGACCATTTGTCAGTTGGGGAATGGCTTGGTTTCTTATAAATTTTCACTTAATGCTTTATATATTTGTGAAATTAGACCTTAATCAGAGAAATTTGTCATAAAATATTTTCCCAGTTTGTTGTTTCCTTTCTAATTTTGGTTGTATTGGTTTTATTTGTACAAAAATTTTTAAATTTAATATAATCAAAACTCTTGCTTGGCCTTAAATTCTTTCCTTCCCCATAGATCTGATAGGTATCCTATTCCTTGTTCACTTAATTTGCTTATATGATATCACTATGTTTATATCATATATGCATTTTGAACTTATTTTGTATAAAATGTGAGATATTGCTCTAAAACTAATTTTTGCCATACTATTTTCTAATTTTCCTAGTAGTTTTTGTCAGTGAGTTCTTATCCCCAAAACTGGGATCTTTGGGTTTGTCAAAAACACTAGCTTATTGAGGTCATTTACCCCTACCCTATTCCATTGATCCACCCTTCTATCTCTAGCCAGTACCATATTGTTTTGAAGATCACTGCTTTATAGTACAGTTTGAGATCTGATCCTGCTAGGGCACCCTCCTTCATTTTTTTTGCTATTCTTAACCTTTTGTTCTTCCAGATTAACTTTGTTATGATGTTTTCTAATTCTATAAAAAAGTTTTTTGGTAGTTTAATAGGTATGGCATTGAATAAGTAAATTAGTTTAGTTAGGATTGTCATTTTTAGTATATTAACTTGTCTTACCCCTGAGCAATTAATGTTTTTTCCAATTGTTTAGATCTAGTTTTATTTGTGCAAAAAGTGTTTTGTGGTTGTGTTCATATAATTCCTATGTTTGTCCTGGCAGATAGATTCCCAAATATTTTTATATTGTAGAGTGATTTTAAACGGAGTTTATCTTTCTAACTTTTGCTGCTGATTTTTGTTGGAAATATATAGAAATGTTGATGACTATGTGGGTTTATTTTGTATCCTGCAACCTTGCTAAAGTTATTATTTCCAATAGCTTTTCAGTTGATTTTCTAGGATTCTCTAAGTATATCATCATATCATCTACAAAGAGTGATAGTTTAGTTTCCTCATTGCCTACTTTAATTTCTTCAATTTCTTTTTCTTCTTTACTTGCTACAGCCAGCATTTCTAGTACAATATTAAATAATAGTGGTAAAAATGGGGTATCAATTTTTCACTCCTGATTTTATTGGGAAGGCTTCTAACTTATCACCATTGCAGATGATACTTATCGATGATTTTAAATAAATACTACTTATTATTTTGAAATTGGTCTGTAATTTTCTTTCTTTCTTTTTAGTCTTCCTGACTTGGGTATCAGTAGCATATTTGTGACATAAAAAGAATTTGGTAAAAACTCCTTCTTTGCTTATTTTGTCAAATAGTTTGTATAGTATTGGGATTAGTTGTCCTTTAAATGTTAGATAAAATTCACTTGTGAATCCATTTGGCCCTGGGGATTTTTTTCCTGGGGAGTTAATTGTTAGTTTTCTCAATTTCTTTTTCTGAGTTGGGAGTATTTAAGTATTCTATTTCTTCTTTTGTTAATCTGAGCAATATATATTTATGTAAATATTCATCCATTTCACATAGATTGTCATAGTTATTGTCATATAATTGGGCAAAATAACTCCTAATAATTGCCTTAATTTCCTCTTCATTAGAGGTATAATATCCCTTTTCATTTTTGATCCTGATAATTTGATTCTCTTATTTCTTTTTTAAATTAGATTAACCAATACTTTATTTTATTTTTTCGAACAACCAGCTCCTACTCTTATTTATTAGTTCAATAGTTCTTTTACTTTCAATTTTATTAATTTCTTCTTTGATTTTTAGGCTTTCCAATTTAGCCTTTATCCAGGGACTTATATTTTGTTCTTTTTTCTAGTTTTTTTAGTTGCATGCCCACTTCATTGATCTCCCCTTTCTCTATTTTGTTGATATAAGCTCTCAGGGATATAAATTTTCCTCTGAGTCCTGCTTTGGCTGTATCCTATAAAATTTGATATGCTGTCTCCTCATTGTCATTTTCTTCAGTGAAATCAGTGATTGTTTCTATGATTTGTTCTTGTCCCACCAGTTTTGAAGGATTAGGTTATTTATTTTCTAAATAATTTTTAATTTGCCTCTCCATGAACCCTTATTAATTATAATTTTATCACATTATGATCTGGAAAAGTTGCATTTATTATTTCTGCTTTTCTACATTTGGTTGTGATGTTTTTATGCCCTAGTACATGATCATTCTTTGCATATAAATCATGTGCTGCTGAAAAAAAAGGTGTACTCCTTTTTATCCCTACTCAATTTTCTCCAGTTATCTATTAACTCTAATTTTTCTCAAATTTCATTCACTTCCTTTACTTCTTTCTTATTAATTTTTTATTTGATTTACCTAGTTCTGATAGGGGAAGGTTGAGGTCCCCCACTAGTATAGTTTGCCTGTCTATTTCCTCTTTAATCTCCTTTAGTTTCCCCTTTAAAAATCTGGATGCTATACCATTTGGTGCATATATGTCGAGTAATGATATTTCTTCATTATTTATAGTGCCTTTTATCAAGATATAATTTCTTCCTTATCTCTTTTAATCAGATCTATTTTTGCTTTAGCTTTATCTGAGATCATGATTATTTTTCCTGCCTTCTTTGTCTCAGTGAGAGCCCAATATATTCTGCTCTACCCTCTTACCTTTACCCTACCTCTGTGTGTCTACCCACCTTAAATGTGATTCTTGTAAACATATGGTAGAATTCTGTTTTTAATCCATTCTGCTATCCACTTTCATTTTATGGGTGAGTTCATCCCATGTATATTCACAGTTATGACTACTGTCTGTGTATTCCCCTCCATTTTGATTTCCTCCTTTAATCTTGACCTTTCTCTTTTTACTCTTTCCCTCCCCTCCAGTGTTTTGCTTTTAATCTGTCCCCTCCCTTCCCCCTGCCTTATATTACTTCCCTTCCCACCACCTCCCTTCTTATTCCGCTACTACTTCTCTATAGGGTCTTTTGATCAACCCCCAAAGCCTCTCCCTCCCTTATATAATTCCCCACTCCACCACGCTGTTTCTTATTCCCCTTCTAAAATTTTTATTTTAATAACAAATTTCCATGTAAAATTTCCAAGTTATATAATCCATCTCGTCTCTCTCCCTTCTTCCCTCTGTCCCTCCTAAAGCTGACAATTTAATCTGAATTATACATGTAATATCACCCAAAATATATTTTCATAGAGTCTAATTATTTCTTCAGTTACCTCTTGACCTGTTTTCTAGGTCAGCTTTAAAATTTTTGTTGTTTTAAAATTTATTCACATTTATTTCATTTTTGTTTATTTTTAAAAATCTTTTGGTTTTATCCCATTTCTTAGTGTCTCATGGAGTCTTTGATTTCTGTTTGCTCTATTTTAATTTTCAGGGATTCCATTTCCTTAGAAAGGTCATGCATTAAAGCTCCTTACTCATCTCTTCTAATTCTTCTTCAGTAGTATGAATTTCTTTTAAAAAATACAATTTAATTGATAACTTTTTTATATCATTAAATGATCTAGTATCCCTCTTCTTATAAATAAAGAGAAACATAAAAAGGTAAATAAGAAACAGAGAGGAAAGAAAGAAAATTCTTATTTTTTAAATTTACCTCTTTAAGGGCTTCAATAAGATCTAATTATTTGTATTCCTATATGGAGAAATGTTATGTGTAATTCTCTGTAGTGAACTCTAATCACTATTATAGTTTTCACTATTATAGTAATTAGAAGAATTATTCATAGGGAGAGGTTGGAGTACTATATGGTCTAAGATGATATGGGGGTGTGGGAAAGAGGGGGGTGAATAGTAGAGGACACCATGAGAAACTTGAATGAATAAGAAAAATCGGATATTCTATTACATACAAAGAGGGCATGGGAAGGGGAGGGGATGAATAGTATTATAAGGAGAGGAAGAGAGCATTAAGAGGTAATATTTAAACCTTACTCTCAGTGTAAATAACCCTGAGAGGGAAGAGTAGCTATATCCATTGGGATATAGAACTCTATCTAACCCTACTGAGAAAGTCAGAAGGGATAAACCAAGGGGAACAGGGGTGTGGGAAGGCCAAAAAAGGGAGGGGAGAAGAAGGGGGAGGGAATTCATTAGGCCTTAAAAATAAAAAAGAGGGGAATAACAAGGGAGGGGGGATAGAAAGGGAAGTAAATCAAGGGAGGGGACAAGGGTTACTCGCTTAAAGCAAACCACTGGTTTAAAAGGAAATAGTGTAAGAAGAACGGGTGGAACTAGGAAAGGATACCAAAATGTTGGGGGATACACAACTGATAATTATAACTCTGAATGTGAATGGGATGAACTCACCCATAAAATGGAAGCAAACAGCAGAGTGGATTAGAAATCAAAATCCTACCATATGTTGTCTACACGAAACACATATGAAGCGGGTGGACATACACAAGTTTAAGGTTAAGGGCTTGAGCAAAATCTTTTGGGCGTCAAATGAGAAAAAAAAGGCAGGAGTGGCTATTATGATTTCTGACAAAACCAAAGTAAAAATAAATATGATTAAAAAAGACAGGGAAGGTAATTACATCATGATAAAAGGCAGTATAGACAATGAGGAAATAACAGTGCTCAATATGTATGCACCAAATGGTATAGCATCCAAATTCATAAAGGAGAAACTGGCAGAGCACAAGAAGGAAATAGATAGTAAAACCATACTAGTAGGAGATCTAAATATTCCTCTTTCAGATCTAGATAAATCAAACCAAAAAATAAATAAGAAAGTGGTAAGAGAGGTGAATGAAGTCGTAGAAAAATTAGATTTAATTGGTATGTGGAGAAAAATAAATAGGGACAAAAAGGAATACACCTTTTCAGCTGCACATGGTACATTCACAAAGATTGACCATGTAATAGGGCATAGAAACATTGCAAACAAATGCAAAAGAGCAGAAATAATAAACACAACCTTCTCAGATCATAATGCAATAAAAATAATAATTAGTAAGGGCACCTGGACAGGCAAAACAAAAACCAATTGGAAATTAATATGATTCTCCAAAACCAATTAGTCAAAGAAGAAATCATAGAAACAATCAACAATTTCATTGAAGAGAATGACATTGATGAGACATCCTACCAAACTCTGTGGGATGCAGCCAAGGCAGTACTCAGGGGGAAATTTATATCTTTGAGTGCATATATTAACAAATTACGGAGGGCAGAGATTAATGAATTGGGCATGCAACTCAAAAAACTTGAAAGCAGGCAAATTAAAAATCCCCAGATGAAAACTAAATTAGAAATACTAAAAATCAAGGGAGAAATTAATAAAATTGAAAGTAAAAGAACTATTGAATTAATAAATGAGACTAGAAGCCGGTATTTTGAGAAAAGAGATAAAATAGACAAAGTACTGGTCAATCTAATGAAAAAAAGGAAAGAAGAAAACCAAATTGACAGTATCAAAGATGAAAAGGGAGACCTCACCTCTAATGAAGAGGAAATTAAAGCAATCATTAAAAACTATTTTGCCCAATTATATGGCAATAAATATATCAATCTAGGTGATATGGATGAATATTTACAAAAATATAAATTGCCTAGATCAACAGCAGAAGAAATAGAATACCTAAATAATCCCATATCAGAAAAAGAAATTGAACAAGCCATCAAAGAACTCCCTAAGGAAAAATCGCCAGGGCCTGATGGATTCACAAGTGAATTCTATCAGACATTCAAAGAGCAACTAATCCCAATACTATACAAATTATTTGATATAATAAGCAAAGAAGGAGTCCTACCAAATTCCTTTTATGACACAAATATGGTACTGATTCCAAAGCCAGGGAGATCAAAAACCGAGAAAGAAAACTACAGACCAATCTCCCTAATGAACATAGATGCAAAAATCTTAAATAGAATACTAGCAAAGAGACTCCAGCAAGTGATCAATAGGATTATCCACCATGATCAGGTGGGATTTATACCAGGAATGCAAGGATGGTTCAACATTAGGAAAACCATCCACATAATTGACCATATCAACAATCTAACAAACAAAAATCACATGATTATCTCAATAGATTTTTGAAAAAGCCTTTGACAAAATACAACATCCATTCCTATTGAAAACACTGGAAAGTATAGAAATAGAAGGTCCTTTCCTAAAAATAATAAACAGTATATATCTAAAACCATCAACAAGCATCATATGCAATGGGGATAAATTAGAAGCCTTCCCAATAAGATCAGGAGTGAAACGAGGATGACCACTATCACCTCTATTATTTAACATTGTACTAGAAACACTAGCAGTAGCAATTAGAGAAGAAAAAGAAATTGAAGATATCAAAATAGGCAATGAGGAGACTAAGCTATCACTCTTTGCAGATGATATGATGGTCTACTTAAAAAATCCTAGAGAATCAACTAAGAAGCTTGTAGAAATAATCAACAACTTTAGCAAAGTTGCAGGATACAAAATAAATGCACATAAATCATTAGCATTTCTATATATTTCCAACACATCACAGCAGCAAGAGGTAGAAAGAGAAACACCATTTAAAATCACCCTAGAAAATATAAAATACTTGGGAATCTATCTACCAAAACAAACACAGGAATTATACGAAAACAACTACAAAACACTTACCAAACAAATAAAACTGGATCTAAACAATTGGAAAGCCATTTGATTGCTCATGGGTAGGACGAGCTAACATAATAAAAATGACCATTCTACCCAAATTAATTTACCTATTTAGCGCCATACCTATCAAACTACCAAAAAACTTCTTAATTGAATTAGGAAAAACTATAACAAATTTCATTTGGAATAACAAAAGGTCAAGAATATCAAGGGAAATAATGAAGAAAAAATGTGAAGGAAGGGGGCCTAGCAGTACCAGATATTAAACTATACTATAAAGCAGCAGTCATCAAAACAATGTGGTACTGGCTAAGAGACAGAAGGGAGGATCAGTGGAATAGACTTGGAGTTAATGACATCAGCAAGACAGTGTATGATAAACCCAAAGAGCCCAACTTTTGGGACAAAAATCCACTATTTGACAAAAACTGCTGGGAAATTTGGAAAACAATATGGGAGTGATTAAGTTTAGATCAACATCTCACACCCTACACCAAGATAAATTCAGAATTGGTAAATGACTTGAATATAAAGAGGGAAACTATAAATAAGTTAAGTGAACACAGAATAGTATACCTGTCAGATCTGTGGGAAAGGAAAGATTTTAAAACCAAGCAAGAGTTAGAGAAAATTACAAAATGTAAAATAAATAATTTTCGTTATATTAAATTAAAAACCTTTTGTACAAACATAAACAATGCAACCAAAATCAGAAGGGAAACAACAAATTGGGAAAAAATCTTTATAAAGAAAAACTCTGACAGGGGGCTAATTACTCAAATATACAAGGAGTTAAATCAATTGTATAAAAAAATCCAGCCATTCCCCAATTGATAAATGGGCAAGGGACATGAGTAGGCAATTTTCACATAAAGAAATCAAAAGTATCAATAAGCACATGAGAAAGTGTTCTAAATCTCTAATAATTAGAGAAATGCAAATCAAAAGAACTCTGAGGTATCACCTCACACCTAGCAGATTAGCTAAAATGAAAGAAGGGGAGAGTAATGAATGCTGGAGGGGATGTGGCAAAATTGGGACATTAATGCACTGCTGGTGGAGTTGTGAACTGATCCAACCATTATGGATGGCAATTTGGAACTATGCTCAAAGGGCTATAAAAGAATGCCTTCCCTTTGATCCAGCCATACCATTGTTGGGTTTGTACCCCAAAGAGATCATAGATAAACAGACTTGTACAAAAATATTTATAGCCATGCTTTTTGTGGTAGAAAAAAAACTGGAAAATTAGGGTATGTCCTTCAGTTGGGGAATGGCTGAACAAACTGTGGTATATGCTGGTGATGGAATACTATTGTGCTAAAAGGAATAATAAACTGGAGGAGTTCCAGGCGAACTGGAGAGACCTCCAGGAGTTGATGCAGAGTGAAAGGAGCAGAGCCAGAAGAACATTGTACTCAGAGACTGATATACGGTGGTAAAATCGAATGTAATGTGCTTCTGTACCAGCAGCAATACAATGACCGAGGACAATTCTGAGGGATTTATGGTAAAGATGCTACCCACATTCAAAGGAAGAACTGCAAGAGTGGAAACACAGAAGAAAAACAACTGCTTGAACACATGGGTTGAGGCGGACATGATTGAGGATGTAGACTCGAAACTACCACACCAATGCAACTCTCAACAATTTGGAAATAGGTCCTGATCAATGACACATGTTAAAACTAGTGGAAATGCGCATTGGCCATGGGTGGAGGGGAGGAGTTGGGTGGTGAAGGGGAGGGGAGGAGCATGCATCATGTAACCATGTTAACTTTTCTAAAAAATAAAAATTATTAAATGAAAAAAAATTATACGATATACATACACACATGATATGCACACATATGTGTATATATACATACATTATGTGTGTATATATATATATATGTGTGTGTTGTGTAAATTATCTTGATAATTATCTTGATATGCTCGAGTTGCCCTACCATGATTATGATGAAGATATGTAAGATTGCCTCTACCTACCTGGGGATCCAGAGTAGTTTGACGATACTGATCTTGGGACTCAGAGTGACTTGGAGAAGATGATAATGGTTGAGAGAATGCCTGTGAATAAACCAAGTTTTAGTAACCTTGAAAATCTGGATTGAGATATTTAGCCAACTTTAGGTTTCCCATTCTGCCAAGCAGACTATCTCTGTTAATCTTGACCCTTAACTATAGGACGCTTGGCCCTAAGACTCAGTGGGTCATTGTATTCCTGAAACCTTGATACTGAGGTCCTTCATACTCTTATCTTGCTGTTTTTTGCCAACTAAATATGCCAAAGAGTCTTGGTTCCTCCTTGACCCTGGGAATTCATCAATTACCCTTGCACTTCCTGGGAACTCTCTGGCCATATCACCTTAGATCCCTCGCCGGAGTAGCCCTTTCCAGCCCCTCCTCCAAACTCCCTTCTCTAGAAAATATTCAAGCTGCTCTTTTCAACTGAGCTTCTTTTGCAATAGGTTGATCAGCTCCATAGATGCACGTATGTCCTTGTTTAATAAAGATTGTCTTGATTTTAAAAGCATTGTATCTCTTGGTTATCTTCCTGTTCTGGGAAAGTGCAATGGAGATCTCTAGGTATCTGTTTCCCCCCTTAGGGGAAAAAAGAAATCCAAGTTCCATAGAGTTTGTGCCTTAGTTTAGGGTATATGCATAAATGTTTGTATATAAAATATGTATATATATGTGACTATATATAGAATATGTATCATCTATTTGTTTTCTAGGCTTTTTATTCTGTATTAGTTCATGGAAAATGTTTTAAGGTTTTTTTAAGAACATGAGTGGGGGGCAGCTGGGTGGCTCAATGGATTGAGAGCCAGACCTAGAGACAGGAAGTCCTAGGTTCAATTCTGACCTCAGACACTTCCCAGCTCTGTGACTCAGGTCAAGTCACTTAACTCCCTTTGCCTGGCCCTTACCACTCTTCTGCTTTAGAACCAGTACACAGTATTGATTCTAAGATGGAAGGTGAGAGTTTTTAAGAAAAAAAAAAATTCTGCAAAAGACCTTGGAAGGTTGAGGAGTGAGAAAAAATTATTGCTATTGAAAGACTAGTTTCAATAGGGTGATGGATACCTCCTACATTGCTGCATAACTATAGAAATGTATAACAATAAAGAAAGGAAAGTCTCTTACTACTATCTTTTGGTCCACTTTGGGTATCGATGCGCAGCTAGAATATCTCATGCTCTTCAGGTTCCTGACGATTTTAGCCCACTTGGAATGCCTTTCAGAGATATTCTCATGGTCACCGATATTCCAGGCAAGATTGGATCGACTTGCTGCTTGCAGATCCAGAATTCGAGGGTTAGGGTACCTAAAAAAAAAAAAAAGCAAAGGGGTCAACTCTGGAAAGGGAAAAGGCTTTAGAAATGGTCACCAGGCAACAAAAATTTAGAGTCCTTTGTACTTCTTTTGTTACACAAAGAAAAGTTCATTTTCTACCAATAAGTTTAGAAAACTTAACAATGAAATGAATATCCCAGCTGTTTGTGAAGCTCCTTCTTCCAGACAATTAGAAATAAGTGGAGAGTTGAGTCCAATGAGAGCATTGAGGCTAAAGGGAGCCAGGAGCACCCAGATCTTGCCTCATAGGCGAGTGATTGATATAGAAAGCTTTCCTAAAGCTACTTATATAATCTTGTCTCCCTCAGGCAGATACCATGCATCTATAACATCTATGGGTCTCTTTCTTCATAGTCCTCCCAGGAACACACTGTAGACAGTTTCTAGCTATGTGACTCTGGTCAAGTTACCAATCCTTTCTAGGTTTGTTTTTTCATCTGTAAAATGAAAAGGTTGGACTAGAAAGCCTTCAGGGTTCTTCCCAGTTTTAAATCTATGATCCAACCAACTGCCTCAGCTTCAGCTCCAACCTCAGCAACAATCTCTAGCCAAAGATCCTCTGGCTCTTTTCTCAGGGTTTCACAGCCATAGGAATTCCCAGGAAAAGAGCTGTCTCTAAAAAAGGGCTGGCTTCATTGTGCTATCTCTAAGAGCCCTTTCATCTCTTAATAGCCTATGAACCTATGACTTCAGCTTTCCCTCCTTCAAACTCTAAGCCCCAAGGAGATAGAGTCAGCCATGCAGGGCAAGAAGACGTCAGAGTATAATAGATGTTGGGCTTTTTCACTGGAATTCCAAGAGTGCTTCTCATTGAAAGTTTTGTCGGGCTTTCACCTGCTGATCCCATATTAAAAGGTGCCTTGTTGTACCAGGCAGGGAGAGTGGGTGTAGATCAATTGAAAGACAAGTAAAATAGACAGTCATCCCAGTGCTCCAAGTTTTAGGAGTGCTATTACAAACTGCATTGTGGAAAACTGTTCTTTGATGGAGAAAGCTCCTTGAGTTGTGCTATTCCAGGATCCCACTTGCTCTTTATTCATCAACCTATGATGCAAGAATTTCCTCTCTTTACTCCAACTCCTTACCCAGAGTTTGAGTTCAAAGAGTCAGGATTGTGGGCAACAACTTATGACAGCTCTGCATGCCTTCTTAAGAGACAGGTCCCACAATTTTCCTGCTTCTGTTCTGCCATTCTTATTCCTGTCTTTGATAGCTTTTATCTATACTTCTGTTTCCACCCCAATTCTCACTCTTCTCTCTTTCCAGATGGACTGATATTTAGGGTCCAAGATGACAAAATAAGAAATGCTGTGAGATCTCCAAATTCACCTCCAAACAACTATTTTAAAAAGCAACCTTAAAACAAATTGTAGAAAAACAGAACCTATAAAAGATTAAGGGAAACAGTTTTCCTGCTGGACAACATATAAGGTCAGCAGGAATATTCCCTGGTCTAAGAGGGGAGCACAATCCAGCTATAGGCTGTTCCTGCAGGCTACAGGTATGATAAGCCTGTAAAGCAGCCAGGTCACCCCTGCAAGGCAGCCAGGTCACCACCATGCTCCAACCCAATGCAGTAGAGCCCCAAGGCAGCCAGATCACCCCCATATACCAGAATAGATGCCAACACAAGAAGCTTGGGACAGGGCCCCTTTCACCCCAGGTACAGAGCAAAACTTTAGCATTTAGGGAAAGATCTTGAAATAAGCTGGAAAAATGAACAAAAGACAAAGAAAAAACCTGACCATAGAATGTTACTATGGTGACAGGAAAGATCAAAACATAATCTCAGAAAAGGATAGCAATGCCAAAACATGTGAAACCTCAAAGGAAAATGTGAAATGGTGTCAGGACCAAAAAAGAACTAGAGCAACTCAAAAAAAAAAGATTTAAGAAATCAAATAAGAAAGATAAAAGAAAAATTGGGAAAAGAAATGAAAGTAATACAAGAGAATCATGAAAAAAAAGGAAGCAAAAAAATAAACTGAAAAAAACCTGGAATTGGCCAAATAGAAAAGGAGGCACAGGGATGCTCAGGGGTTGAGAGCCAGGGCTGGAGACAAGAGGTTCTGAGTTCAGATCTGACCTTAGATACTTCTTATCTGTATGACCCTGGGCAAGTCACTTAATCCCCATTGCCTACCCCTTTACCATTTTTCTGCCTTGGAACCAATACACAGTATTGATTCTAAGATGAAAAGTAAGGCTTTAAAAATAAAGAGAGTATAAAATCTATAACCTCAATTTGATATAGATATGATATCTAACAGTTATTTATTGCAGTGGGGGTGGAATGTTGAATGCGACTTATCTCAGAATGCTTGTTTCCCAAAAGTAAGTGAAGTGATGAAATAGCCTGTCAAAGAAGCTAATTATATTTATTTAGGTGATTGCTTGACATAAAGTATATTTAGGTTTGAATCTTAGCTCGTATACCCATTAACTATGTGAGTTTGGAGCAAGTCATAATATCATACGTTTCATTACCATTGATAAGATTACCTTAGAAATCCTCTAGTCTGCTGCTATTCCTCATATATGAATTAAAAAATTGAGGCTTAGAGAGGTTTATAGGATACAACACTGGAAGAGCCTTTAAGGATTATTTGATATGCTCATTTTTCAGGTGAGGAAACTAAGACCCTTAGAGGTTGCTCAAGGTGACATAGATAGACAAGAGCCAGGCTATGACTCAAAAACCAAGATTCTTTCCCTAAGTCCAGTGTCATTTTTTTTAAACTTTGTTTCTTTAGTAACATGAAGACAGAAGGGTAAGGGCTAGGCAATTGGAGCTAAGTGACTTGCTTGCCCAGGATCACAAAACTAGAAAATGTCTGAGGCCAGATTTAAACCCAGGTCCTCCTGACTCTAGGCCTGATACTTCATCCACATACACATGCCACCTAGCTGCCCCATCCAGTGCTTTTTCCAATATATACTTTGACTTTATGTGCATATACCCATTATGTAAATCTTTTCTCATCTACATAGTAAGGACGAATTTAGCAGGTGTTCAACCTTTGGTTGAGTGAATAAAATAAGAATTTTTAAAGCCCTAAAATTCTATAAGTGGACTATGAAAGTACTTTGTAGGCAAGTGTTCAATCTTCCTTTATGGATTTTCAATATTCAGAATGCAAGGAAGCTTTATTATGTTTACCTTATGCTTTGTCTACACACGTAACTACTAACATTCCAAAATGACTTTCACTTGAAATAGCTATCATCAAAACCAAAGTGTAATTTATGGCCCTCTCCATCCATGAGTACATATATTTTATGAAATAAAGTAGGATTCTGGAAAATAATTAGAAACTGTGCCAAAAAAGCTGTTAAGCTATGCATATCCTAGACCCAACAACATCTCTACTTGATTGATACACCAGAGAAATCAAAGAAAAAACAAAATGACATATGTAGTACAAATATATTTAAAGCATCAAGGCAAAGAATTGAGAACTTATTCATCAACTGGGAAATGGCTTAACAATTTATAGTATATGAATGTGATATAATACTATTGTCCTATAAGAATGATGAAGAGGACATAATAAGACACAGGTAAGGGGCAGAGCCAAGATGATGGAGAGCCAGTCACACAAGTTAATTCTTCCAACATTCCCCTCCAATCAACTTTATTATTTTTGTTGTTATTGTTTTTTAATTTTTTTAATTTTTAAGAATATTTTCCCATGGTTACATGATTCATGTTCTTTCTCTCCCTTCCCAGACCCCCTTACCCCCTTCCCGTAGCTGATGCACAGTTCCACTGGGCTTTACATGTATCATTGATCAAGACCTATTTCCATATTTTTGATAATTGCACTGAGGTGGTTGTTTAGAGTTTACTTCCCCAATCATATCCACATCGACGCATGTGTTCAAGCAGTTGTTTTTCTTCTGTGTTTCTACTCCCATTGTTCTTCCCCTGAATGTGGGGAGCATTCTTTTTCATAAATCCCTCAGAATTGTCCTGGATCATTGCATTGCTGCTAGTATAGAAGTTTTACCACAGTGTATCAGTCTCTGTGTACAATGTTCTTCTGGCTCTGATCCTTTCACTCTGCATCAATTCCTGGAGGTCTTTCCAGTTCACATGGAATTCCTCCAGTTCATTATTCCTTTGAGCACAATAGTATTCCATCACCAGCATATACCACAATTTGTTCAGCCATTCCCCAATTGAAGGACATTCCCTCATTTTCAAATTTTTTTGCCACCACAAAGAGCGCGGTTATAAATACTTTTGTACAAGTCTTTTCCCCTATGATCTCTTTGGGGTATAAACCCAGCAGTGGTATGGCTGGATCAGAGGGAAGACAGTCTTTTATAGTCCTTTGGGCATAGTCCAATCAACTTTCAAATAATATCTCAAGTCAAATTTTGGAGTATCAGAGCCAACAATGTCAGTGTAGGACATTTTCCCAGCCTAAAACAATTTATCTTGCCCAGATATAGTTCTGGGTCACAGTTCCAAAGTGAAGAGGAATTCTGACAATGGTCACAATTCCAAGGCCAAGAGGAACACTAGCTGGGGAATAGAGAACCTGGTCATAGTTCCATGGTCAAGAGGACTGCTAGTGCCTTGTGACTGCAGGGGAAGAAGGAACCTTTCTAGGCAAAACAGAGCACAGACCAGGAAAGCAGTGACCACATTTCTTCCCAAATTATACCACCATGGAAGCACCAAAAATTTGCCTTCCCCACCCCCCCCCCTGCAAATTAGCTCTAAAAACAACATCATGAAAAAGCCTAAAGTTTGGCACAGATGAGCAGAATTTAATTTTAACATGAAGTTCAAAGTCAAGAAATAGACTGAGGAAATGAGCAAACAACAAAGATAGAATATTACCATTAAAGGCTACCATGGTGCAGAGAATACCAAGACATGAACTAAGAAGAAGACAATAATTCAAAAAGAGCTACAACAAAACATTAAAAGAAAAATGCTAATAAGACGCAAGCCTAACAAGAACTCCTGGAAAAGTTACAAAAAGAGATGAGTGGAAGAGGAAAAATTGGGAAAAGAAATGGGAGTGATACAAGAAAGTTTTCAAAGGAGAATTAGCAGTTTAGTAAAAATAGGACATTAAAAATACTGAAGAAAATATCATCTTAAAAAAACAAAATTGAATTAATGATAAAATAAAAAAAAGCATAAAAATTCTCTGAAGAAAAGAACTTCTAAAAAGTAGAATTTGCCAAATGGAAAAAGAAATGTAAAAGCTCACTAAAGAAAAAAAAATTCTTATAAATTAGAATTAAGCAATTGGAAGCTAATGAGTCCACGAGACAAAGTCAAAAGAATGAAAAAATAGAAGACGTGAAATATCTCACCAGAAAAACAACTAACCTAAGAAATAGAGCTAGCAGATATAATTTAATAATTATTGGGGGGAAGCTAGGTAGCTCAGTGGATAGAGAGCCAGGCAAAGAGACAGAAGAGCCTGAGTTCAAATCTGGCTTCAGTAACTTCCTCATTGTGTGAACCTTGGCAAGTCTCTTAACCCTAATTCTCTAGTCCTTACCCCTCTTTTGCCCTGTAATTAATACTTAGCATTAATTCTGAGATGGAAGGTAAGAGTTTTAAAAAAAAAGAATTATTGGACTACATGAATACCATGATAAAAAAAAAAGAGCCTACACATCATATATCCAGAGGGTAAAAAAAAAGAAATGGAAAGAATCCACCAATCACCTCCTAAAAGAGATCCTGAAATGAAAATTTTCAGATTATAGTTAAGTTTCAGGGCTTCCAGGTCAAGGAGAAAATACTTTAAGCAGTCAGAAAGAAAACATTCAAATATCTTGGAACCACATCAGTGTCAGACAAGATTTATCAGTTTCTTCATTAAAGAAGCAGAAGTCTTAAAATATAATCCTACAGAAGGCAAAGGAACTAAGATTACAACCAAGATATTCATTAAAACAGTATAATTGTTTAGGGGAAATTAATATTTAATTAAATAGAGGAATTTCAAAGCATTCCTGATGAAAAGACCAGAGCTGAATAGAAAAGCTAACATTCAAACATAAGATTCAAGAGTAGAATAAAAAGGTAAACACGAAAGAGAAATAAGAAATACAATAAAGTTAAACTATTTACATTAGTACATGGAAAGATGATACATATAGTTCCCAAGAATTTTATCATCATTATTATGACAGTTTGAAGCAGTCTACATAGACAGAGAACACAAGTGTGAATTGATTACGTTGGGATGATCTCCAAAATATGAAGAGGTAAGAAAGAAGTATGCACTGGGATGGGGGAAGGAAAAGTTAGAATGGGGACAAGTATCTCTCTTAAAAGAGGCATGCAAATAATACTATTGCAATTTGTGCTATAAGTGACTCTCTTGTTTCCAGTCTGGCTTGTCTTCTAATTCCTACCTATAAGGAATCACTTAGCATTAATCAGTCTGTAGGAGAGGTGTCAGTCAGTCTTGCCAAGATGGATTTTGATCCCATCTCCATTTCCCCCTAATCTCATTTCCCTATGATGTGGCTATGGGGAAGGAGTGGAGCTCTAGAAGCCCATACCCTTTTAGAAATCTGCATCTATCTGAATTATAAATTCATCTCTGAGAAAACACTAGCCCATTCCTTTTTAAAAAATCATGTAACTGAGAGTTTAAGAGAGTTCCGGGTTAAGATGGTGGCAGAGTAAAAAGCAGCTCTTAACCTCTCCTGACCTAAACACACAAAACTCCTCAAGGGGACATAAAAACAAGTCCAGAAGAACGGAGGAACCCCACAACAGGGTGCAGCGTGGAAGGTACGTGGAATCTGGACATTTCCATGCTATAAAGGGGTGAAACAGCTCTCACTAAATCGCAGGCTGAGCAACCAACCCACCCCGAACCCCTCCACACACACCACCTATAGCGCCGAAGCCAGTTAAAAAGAAATAGAGCAAGTTTGGGGCACCCATCGAGCCATTGGCAGCTGCAGGGCCTGTTTCTGAGAGCAGCAAGATTTGGGACCCCAATAAGCCAAAGAATGCACCCGAAATTTGAGTGCGGGAGAGCGCAGGCGCGGCGGAGGCGTGGGTGGAGGCAGACCCTGAGTGGGGAACCAGTGCAGACGGGTATACGACTGTGGAAGCAGCGCCCTGAGACTTGTAAAGGAACCTCCAGCAGAGGATCAAGCAAGGGGGTCCACCAGGGGGCTTGACCTTGGAAAAAACCAGAACTCAGACCTCAGGAGCCAAAAGACTGTGGCGAGGATAAAGCTGAGAAGCTGCTGGGCTAATGATGGCTACCCAGACTCAGGAAGTTCAGAAGAGAAAGCTAAACAACAAGAAAAAGATGTCTTTAACACTCGACAACTTTTACACAGAGAAAATTCAGACAACCGAGCAAACAGAGGAGGAGAACAAACAAGCATCCGGACCCTCCTCAAATAAGGAAAACGGGGCACAAGCTATGGAAGAGTTCAAAACTGAGATTCTGAGGAAGATGGAAGAGATCTGGCAAGAAAATAACAATTTAAAAGGTAGAATCTTGCAACTGGAAAGTGAGGCTCAGAAATCAAATGAACTGATAAGCAAATTGAACACCAGAAATGACCATATTGAAAAGGAAAACCAAAAGATTATAGCCGAAAACCAGTCCCTAAAAGCTAGAATTGAGCAATTAGAAGCTAATGATCTCTCAAGACAACAAGAACAAATAAAACAAAGTCAAAAGACTGAAAAAATAGAAGGAAACATGAAATATCTCAATGAGAGAGTGACAGACCAAGAAAACCGGTCTAGAAGAGACAATTTGAGAATAATTAGTCTTCCAGAAAAACCAGAAATTAATAGAAACCTGGACTCCGTACTAAAAGAAATTATTCAGCAAAATTGCCCTGAAGTCCTTCAACAAGAGGGCAATATAGACATTGAAAGGATTCATAGAACACCCACTACATTCAATCCAAAGAAGAAAACAGTTAGAAATATTATTGCCAAATTCAAAAGCTTTCAAGCAAAAGAAAAAATCTTACAAGAAGCCAGAAAGAGACAATTCAAATATCAAGGAGCACCAATCAGGATCACACAGGATCTGGCAGCCTCCATGCTAAAAGATCTAAGGCTTGGAATACGATATTCAGAAAGGCAAGAGAGCTGGGCCTGCAACCACGGATCAACTACCCATCAAAATTGACTATATATTTCCAGGGGAAAGTATGGGCATTCAACAAAATTGAAGAATTCCTAGTATTTGCACAGAAAAGACCAGGGCTAAATGGAAAGTTTGATATCCAA
>NC_058135.1:111529182-111551000 GCF_016433145.1 Gracilinanus agilis | reverse complement strand
GATGCAGAGCGAAAGGAGCAGAGCCAGAAGAACATTGTACACAGAGACTGACATACTGTGGTAAAATCGAATGTAATGGGCTTCTGTACCAGCAACAATGTAATGACCCAGGACAGCTCTGAGGGATTTATGGTAAAGAACGCTACCTACATTCAGAGGAAGAACTGCAGGAGAGGAAACATATAAGAAAAGCAACTGCTTGAATGCATGGGTCGGGGTGGACATGATTGAGGAGGTGGACTCGAAACTACCACAACAATGCAACCACCAACAATTTGGAAATAGGTCTTGATCAAGGACACATGACAAAACCAGTGGAAATGTGCGTTGGCCATGGGTGGGGGGAGTGCGGGGGGTGAAGTGGAAAGTAGGAGCATGAATCATGTAACCATGTTAAAAATGATTATTAATAAATGTTAAAAAAAATTTAAAAAATATTAAAAAAAATGAAACATACATTTTAAAAAAATCATGTAACTATCAAGATTGTCTTGCTCTTATTCTAAGAAGTTGTCTTTAAAAGCAGCAGGTTTGGGGCCTTGTGGCCATCCCACCAATGCATTCTAACCTTGATGCTTTTTAATAAACTCCTTTTAATTTAAAAAAAAAAAGAGGCATGCAAAGAAGAGCTTTTACAGTAGAAGACAAAATGGGGGAGTGGACTAATATTGGTTCAAAGAAGGAAAAATAAACATATTCAATTAGGCATAGAAATGTGTCTTAATAGGGAAATAGGAAGAAAAGGAGAGGAAAAGTGTGTGTGTGTAGGATAATAAAAAGGAGAATAGATTAAGGGAGGCAGTGATCAGAAACAAAAAATTATTTTGAGGAGAGATAGGATACAAGGAGAGAGAGAAAAATAAACAGAGGAAAATAGAGTGAAGGGACTTGCACAATTAATAATTGTAATTGAATGTGAATGGGATGAATTCACCCATCAAATAGAAGCAGATAGCAGAATGAAACAGAAACCAGAATCTAATAATAAGTTGGTTAGAGACACATTTGAAGCAGAAAGACACACAGAATTAAAATAACAAGATGGACCAGAATTGATTAGGCTTCAGGTAAAGTTAAAAAAAAAAAAAAAAAAAGCAGGGCCAGCAATCATGATCTTAGAAAGTAAAAGCAAAAATAGACCTAATTAAAAGATAACCAGGGAAACTACATTTTGCTTTAAAAAGGTACCACAGACAATGAAGTAATATAAAAAACACATAAAGCAAGTTTCTCTGATGGAGGCTTCTTTTCTGAAATATATAGAGAACTGAGTCAAACTGATTTGAAAAAAAGAGCTATACCCCAGTTGATCAATTATCAGAGGATATGAACAGGCAGTTAGTTTTCAGAAGAAGATTCTATAGTCATATGAAAAAAATGTTCTAAATTACTACTTATTATTGAACTGTAAATTAAAATAACTCAGAAGTACCACTTTTCTCCTATCAAAAATAACAAATGCTGGAAGCGATGAGGGAAAGCAGATGCACTAATAAACTGTTGGTAAAGTTGTAAAATGGTGAATTGATCCAACCATCCTAAAGAACAATTTGAAACTATCCCAAAATGGCTACTCACTTAGAAATACCACTATTAGGTCGGTACCCCAAAGAGAAAAGAAAAGGACCTAGAGGTTCAGAAATATTTGTATCAGTTTTGTGTGTGTGTGTGTGTGTGTGTGTGTGTTTGTGTGTGTGTGTGTTTGTGTGTGTGTGTGTGTGTGTGTGTGCTGGCAAAGAATTGGACACTGAGGAGAAGCTCATCAATTAAGGAATGGTTGAACAGGTTGTATCGTGTGATCATGATGGAGAACTATTGTCTCAAAAGAAATGAGGAGGAGGTTGTTTCAGAAAAATTATGAGACATATGTGAACTTGATGGAAAGAATGAAGTAAGCAAAACCTGGGGAACATTGTACATAGTAATAAGAACCTTGTAATGATGATCAACTGTAAAAGAAAGACTTAGCTACTCTGATCAATACAATAATCCAAGAAAATTTCAAAGGACTCATGATGAAAAATGCAATCCAGTTCCAGAGAAAGAACTGATGAACTGAGCACAAACTGAAGCATAGTTTTCACATTTTATTTTTCTGCCTTTTTTGTGTGAAAATGGCTAATATGGAAATATGTTTTGCATGAGTTCACAAGTTGTATGGTATTGTTTACCTTCTCATTGGGTAGAAGAGGGGCAGGAGTGAGGGAGAGAATTTGGAACTCAACATTTAAAATTAAAAAAAATTTTTTTAAAGAAATGATGAAGTGGGTGGTTACAGAAAAATGTGAGATGATTTTATGAACTTAAGCAGAGAAGGGGATAGAACCAGTAGAGCAGTTTACACAATAATAACAATAGCATAAAGAAAAAGAACTTTGAGAGACTGGAGCACTGATCTCAATGGCCAACCTGAATTCCAAAGGAATTATAGATAAAACAGGCTAGTTACTTCCTGATAGAGATATAAAGCATTAAGCATGCAGGAAGATTTTCATGAAAATAAAATAAAATTTAATTTAAAAAATAAAGTGAGACAGGAATTGTTTAACTTTACAAAAAAAAAGAGAAAGAGAGACAGAGGGAGAGAACTTTCTGATTAGGAAAAATAAAGCAGCAAGTGTTCAGAGTGAAAGTCTCCTCCCTACAAAGGGGATGGAGGAGTGGGAGAAGCAATTGAAATCTTCCCATTTGCTAAAGCAGCTGTTCCAGTCTTAAGCTCTGGTTATTTTAAAAAGGTAATAGTGGGGGAAGTATAAAAACATTTGTGTTTCCACTAAGCAAGAAAATCCCTCCCCAACACCCTCCTCCCTGTTCCCCACACACATATCATTGCCTCTCTCTTAGTGATGTATTGTGTCGGGGGCATCCTTTGACAAAGCTATCTGCTTGTGCCATCTGCTTTCCAACCTTGGATTACTTTTGTAGAGTTTGCATTTGTGGGCTTCTCATAAGAAACATAGCCCCTTGATTGAAGTAACTTGTTAAAAATATTCTACCCAGGAGTCAAGATTTAAGTGCAGTAGGGTAAGGTATCATATGACACAAAGTGAAAAATTCTTCATTAGTTGGCCAGATTGTCTCCCTACAGCTCCAGAATGTGAAAAATGCTTTCTTTGCCACTGTGATGTCACAAGCCCAGCCTTGGTTGCAGTTTATAGGTTCCAGCTGTGTTTCCAATTACACAGGCTGTACACTCCAAACTACGAATGTTTCCTTTCTTTGCAGAAGGAAATCTGCAACATTTTGGCCAGTGGCTATTAATTTATAAGTCACAGAATTTCAAAATTCGCAGAGATCTAGAAACCTTCTAGTTCTGTCTATATCTGAGAAAGAATTTTCAAAACACTCCCGATAGTCGTACAGCTTCTGCGAGGAGACCTTCAGAGAGGTCCCAAGGCAGCTCATAACCATTAGAAATTTTTCCTTTCATCACTCCTAAATTTCATGCTCTTCAGCTTATACCTATTGCTTCTAGTTCTAACCTCTGGAACCAAATAGGACAAATCTAAATCATCTTCCCCATGTCAGCACTTCAAATGCCCAAAGACAGTTCTCTTATCCTATGGAATCCAATATTCTCCTGGCTAAACAAGCCTAGTGCTTTCAATTAATCCTTTTATGGTATAAACTCAAGGCTCTGTACTATCTTGGCTGCCCTCCTCTGGATTCCCCTTAGTTTATCAATGTCCTTCCTAAATGGTGGTACCCAGAACTGAACATAGTTCTATAATCACCTCCATATTCCTTGAAGCTATATCTTTCTTAATTCAGCCCAACATCAAATCAGATTTTGCGACTGCCAGGTCATATTGTTGCTTCATACTGAACTTGTAGCCCACTAAACGCCTCCAGTTGTTTTTTTTTTCTCAGATAAACAACTATTTAATCATCAAATATTGAAAATTTAAAATTTAAAATTTTTGAAAAATCATCAGATATAAATCTGTGGACTCATTTCCTCTTTGAAATTTCAATTTAGGGATTTCTCTTGCTTGTAACCATTATTTTCCCTGATGACTTGCTCCTGCTCTTGCCCTCAAGCATGTTGGTGGCCTCAAATCTTACCAGATGTGGAGTATGCAGCAAGTGAACCAACCAGACAAAGAAACCAGGGATCATAGAATGTTGGAGGTCAAAGGGATGTGCAGAATTTGTCTAGTCCATCTCTTCATCTTACCTTGCAATCTTATACTTCATTTTCCTCCACATATGCTCTAATCTGGTTGCACTGGACTGCTAGTTCTCCCATTATACAAGACACTCTAAATCTGTCTTCCTTTTCACTGGCTGTCCACCAAGACAGGAATGCATTTCCTCCTCACTTTAGCCTTTTAATTTGCCTGGCTTCCTTCGAGACTCAGCTAGAATTCTACCTTCTTCAAGATGACTCTCCTAGTCCAAGAGAAGAAGCATTAGCTACCAATTGTCTTCTTCCTTAAGGTCACCTTCCATTTTCTCTGTTTATCTTGTACATCCTGAATTTTTTATATGTTGCCTCCCTCATTAGAATCAGAGCTTCTTGAGGGCTGGTGCTCTTTTTGCTTTTCTTTATGTGTCCAGCCTTTAGAACATAGTAAGACATTAATAAATGTCTGTTTCTGACATATGAAGAAAATGAGACCTAGAGAGATTAAATGTCCAGTCCAAGGTTATAATGGTAGTAAAGGGCACAGTTTGGATTGAAACTCAGATTTTCTAATTAGGAATATTGTGCTATTTCAAAAGCACAAAGAGAAAGAGGAGGGAAGAGATAGGATCAGAGGTTGGAAGGTAAGGAGGGAGAGGGTGCAATCTCTACATTCTGTATAAAATCTATTCCTAGACTCCTACAATAATTATACTTCTCAGATAAAAAAGGTGGGAAAGGATTTATTTGTACAAAAATATTTATAGTTGTTCTTTGTGATGGCAAAGAGTTGGAAACTAAAGGGATGTCCTTCAATTGGGGAATGGCTGTACAAATTGTGGTATATGAAGGTGAGGGAATACTATTGTGCTATAAGGAATAAGGAACAGGATGATTTCGGAAAATTTCGGAAAGAACTGGAAAGAACTACATGAACTGATTCAGAGTGAAATAAGCAGAAACAGGAAATTATCATACACAGTAACTGCAAGATTGTGGAATGATAGACTTTGCTACTAACAGCAATAAAAATGATCCAGGACAATTCTGAAGGTCTTATGAAAAAGAATACTATCTACCTCCAGAGAAAGAACTATTGGAGTAGAAATACAGATGAAAATATATCATTTATCACTTGTTTGTTTGGATATGCTTGGGGGGATTGGTTCTATAAGATTATTCACTTACAAAAAATGAAAAATATGGAAATAGGTTTTGTGTGATAATACATGTATAACCTAGATTAAATTGCTTGTCAGCTCTAAGAGGGGAGAGGGAAGAAGGGAAGGAAATAATATGGATCATATGGCTTTGGAAAACTTATGTAGAAATCTGTTAATAAAAAACAATAATTATACCTCTCAGAAGCAAACCTATGTCTAAAGACAATGCTAGCAATAAAATTTGGTAAATATAAGCATTCTTAAGCAATGCTACTCTGGCCAGGAGTATTGGAGTCTACCATGTCACAGAGGTGATTTGAGGGGAATTTTAAAATTCACATTCTGGGAAATGCTGACTCTGAACTAGCTAGCAAGTTGTGTGCTTTCCTTCTATGCCAAACAAGTGACAGAAGGCAAAACACAAGTCGGCTGCTTGGAAGAAACATTTGGTAAAAGGTTAGGTGGGAGAGGAGGTTGACATTGCTATTAGCTCAATTGGGTTTGGGGATTATCAATGGGTTTTATTTATCCAGCCTGTTCTCCTTGCCTCTCTATGGATAATCCAGAGCTAACCCTGCTTGACTTCTGAGAGGATTAGATGGGGGAGGCATCACAGTCAGGACACCTGGGTTAATTCTAGCTCTGTCACTGACTTGATGTGTGGTCTTGAGACTGTCCCTTCCGTTAAGGTCTCTTCCATCTCTAATAGTCCTTGAAAGAATGGACCAATGCAAGTCAGATGAACAGGCTATTGTGGGCACTTGTCCCTTAGGGGATCATATTATGTGTTCCATACTGCAAATGTATTACTTAGAATCTTAGCTAAATTGATTAAGTTGTACCTTAACAGTTCAAAGGTTTTATACATTTCTAATAGGGTCTATTAATGCCTGTGGAGAAACGTTGTTTAGTTTGACCTAGGTGATGTAACCTAAATAGATAGGATAATGGGGATAGTCCTGAAAAATCCCCTACTCCCCTCTTCTACTCCGCTCAGTGTGCTGTGGCTAGTCACCCCCTAAAGCATACATGAATATGAGATGAGCTGCCAAGCTACTTCTGAGTAAGCCACATGCACTCTGGGTCAGTGCTAGAAGACTGGGAATTTGGAGATGACACAAAAATCCCTTGGGTGTCTGTAATAGCAAGCAGGGAAAGAGAATTCATCAAAAGAAGCTGAGCTACTAAACCAAGAAGAAATGCCTATTCACTAGACTTTAAGATTAAAAGCAACTTCTCCTCTCTTCCTATATGCCAAGTATGAGCATCTCTTTTAGGCTTCCGTTGAGATGGAGAGAGGGTACCTCCCCACCTCCCAAAGTATGTTTGCTGCTTCTCACATACGGCAGCTAGTATGTGTGCTCATCTAGCAGAGCCTGAATTGGGAATCTCAAGTTCTCAAGTACCTGTTTCTGCTTTGTATTTTGTGATCTTTCCCTGATCATAGGTGACCACATTGTGATCCTGAGGGTGATGCCCACCATCTCTCCTCAGACCCTGATAGATACACCCTGGGATGCTGAATCCAATGTTTCCAGCCTTCTGTCCCCAGGCATTATCTTAGGAAGTAACCCCTGTGGCATAAGAGGCAGTGAAGTATCACAGTAGATGAGTGACAGTCCTGGTGTAGGGAGGACCTGGATTTAAATCTGGCCTCAGATACTTCCTAGCTGTGTGACCCTGGGCAACCTCAGTTACCTAGCCCTTGCCACTCTTCTGCCTTAGTATCAATTCTAAGACATAAGGTAAGAATTTTTTTTAAGTTAATCTTGGCGTAAACCTGGATTGCTTGGTACATATCTATAATCCCAGCCACTGGGGAGGAAGAAGCTCTTGAGCTCTGGAATTTTGAACAGTAGTGGGCTGAGACACTCAGCTTAGTTCAAAATTGATATGGAGAGCCCCTGGAAGCAAGGGGTAACCAGATTGCCTAAGGAGGGAAGACCTGGCCAAGGCAGGAAATGGAGCAGGTCAAAAGCACCTGGGTGTGGTAAAATAGAATGTAATGGACTTCTGTACTAGCAGAAATGCAATTACCCAGGACAATTCTGAGGGACTTATGGAAAAGAACGCTACCCACATTTAGAGGAAGAACTACAGGAGTGGAAACACAGAAGAAAAACAACTGCTTGAACACATGGGTTGAGGCGGACATGATTGGGGATGTGGACTTGAAACTACCACACCAATGCAACTATCAACAATTTGGAAATAGGTCTTGATCAATGACACATGTTAAAACCAGTGGAAATGTGCATTGGCTATGAGGGGGGTGGGAGCTCAGGGGATGGGGGTGAAAGTAGGAACATGAATCATGTAACCATGTTAACTTTTCTAAAAAATAAATATTATAAAATGATAAAAAAAAAAGCACCTGGGCTTTCAAAGTGGGATTGGTCAAGAGTAGCCATTGTTTTTCCATCCTGGGAAAGGTAAGGAGCTTCAGTTTTGGAGTCAAAAGAAACTTGGGTTTGATTACTTTCAAAAATGGTCATTTAATTTATCTATCCGTTAGTGTCCTTATCTGCAAAATAACAATAATATGTAGAAAGGGCTTGACAACTGGTTGGATTATTGCAGTTGTAAGAAAAAGAGAAGAATTGTGAATGACTCCTAGACTCTGAGCCTGGGTATCTGGGAGAATACTGGTACCCCTTAACAGCTTAAGAGGAAGGGAAGGGTTGGTGGCAAAGTTAGAGAAATCAGTTTTAGGCAGGAGGAATTTAAGATGTCTACAAGATCTTTAGTTTGAGATGTTCAATAGGCAGATGAAGATGCAAGACCAAAGGTCAAGAGAGAGGTTAGGGCTGGGTAAATAGATCTGAGAATCATCCACAGGGAAATAACAGCTGTAACTGTGGTTGCTTATGAGTTTATCAAGTGAAATAGTACTATAAAGGGAGAAGAGAAGAAGATGTTGGAGGGGGAGCATCCCCTGTTAATGGGCATGATTAGATGGAGAGCCATCAGGTGTGGTCAGCAGGTAGGAAAAGAACCAGGAGAGAGCATTGTCAAATAAAAACCCAGAGATAGGAGTACCAAGAACAATAGTGTCAAAGGCTGTAGAAGTCAAGAAGAATGAAGACTGAGAAAAGGACTTTAGATTTGGGCAATTAAGAAATCATGGGGGACAAGAAGGCAGGGGAGAGAAAGGAATCACAGGGTGTACTAAGTAGCACAGTGGATGAACTGCCAAACCTGGAGTTAGGGGGACTTGGGTGTCTAAATCTTGTCCTTCTGTTTCAGAGCTGTGTGCGTAAGAGAGAGAAGAAAGAAGAAAGAAGAAGGAGGAGAAGAAGGAGGAGGAGGAGGAAAGAAGGAAAGAAGGAAAGAAAGAGAGAGAAGTCCTAATTAACATTGGAGAGAAAGTTTCAGTTGGATGATGAGGCTGGAAGCTAGACTGCAGAGTGGTCCACTATGGGGACCCCATATAGGGGCGTTCTTTCAAGGCTCATCTGAAAAGAAATTGAACTTGGGACATTTTCTTTCCAAGCTGTTCTATCACCAACTGTGTAGCAATGACTTTGCAGATAATCTACTTCCTCCACTTGGCTGTGGCTCTTCATTACTTGCTCATTTTTGATGTGAAGACTCTTTCCATCTGGTCTTTTTGCCTTTTTCTGACCTTTCTAAATCCACATGAAAAAAAAAATGAGTCAATAACTTTAAGACCAGGGAGAGGTCTCCTCAGACAGGACCTTGCTTCAGCACTCTCCCCACCATTCCCAGCCTTCCCACCTTTTTTCTTCCTTTCTTCCTTTCTCTCTCTCTCTCTCTCTCTCTCTCTCTCTCTCTCTCTCTCTCTCTCTCTCTCTCACACACACACACACACACATGCGGACAACAAAATTTAGATACTTCTTTATATTGTAGTAAAATGATGAATGAGTTACAAAATGGGCCAATTTATCTAACTTGGAAAACAAGTAGAAAGGTTTTATGATTACAAAGGTAGTATTATCTCATAAGAACATATGGACAATTATTTTAAAGTTGAAAATAATAGAGAATTTTAAAAATAGTTATAAGGCCTGAAAGTTTCACTGGCAATTCAAACTGTATTTGCATATAATTTTAAAACTACATAATCTCTAAGTACAAAGATTTTTTAAAAATACAATTTTATTGATGACAAATTTCAAACTATATTTACATTTTAAAGTATAATTGAAGCCATTGTTGTATCAGTTTTCTGGATTCACAAAGCAAAAATAAGTTAATGAAAATAATGTTGTATTTACTAATGCTAATAAAAACCATTTTACATTTAATAACATAACTCAGTAACTTAAAAGCCAAGATGTTTTTTCTTAACTACTTAGCTATCATAGCCCTAAGAGTTATTTATGGGCAATTTTTGAATTCTCAACATCAAGATGAAAGAAATGAATGAGGCCTAGTGCTGAATTGTGACGAGCTAACAAATGCATTAAATAGCCAAGATATATGAAATGTAAATTATTTAGATTTCAACAGAATCTCTCTATAATTCAACTGATCTCTGAATAAGACACTGGAAGCAAAATAATTATCATTCTGCATCATTTGGGGCATAGATTTCTAGACAAATTCCTTTTTCACTTTGTAAATCTTCTGAAACTTTAGAGTAAATCCCAGTTTTGGCCTCATAACATATATGTCTTATGAAGCAAGTGACTTTATTTGAGGTGTCCTTCCAAATAACTATACATAGATGTGCTTATGTCATATGCAAACTTTTTAAGTTAGAAAAATATTTAATGTTTGCATGTTTAAATAATTATAGAAAAATTTAATATGGGAATGTTACCTTTATAGAATATGGCTATAGAAGCCTTTACACTGCAAAAATAAATATAAAAAGTAGGGTAAGCATCAGGAGTATGAGAAGAGAAAAGATAAGAGATGTGATAAAAAAAAATTGAATCAAAGACCCATTTTGAGTTGAGTTCATACTCTGAGTTTTGAATGAAAATATCAATACTTTCTTGTAATATTAATCTTTCTTTCCACTAAAGAATCTCTTGTCTACCTTGTTGAGTACATTTGAAATGTATACCTTTTGGAGATAACCTTTTACTGTTCCACTTTGTCAGCAAGACTCTGATCAAAATAAACTGTATTTTCATATGAATTAATGAAGTCTCTTTCTCTGCGATCACCTGAGTCTTCTGCATGGCAATTTCTCAGGGGGCTGACTAGTCTGGTTTCCATTGAGTCACTCAGGTTCACTATAAGAGATCACTGCTCTAAACAACTCAGAAATTTACTCTGGGGGAAAAAATGGCTGTTGATTCTTTGGGATTTAAAATAGGTGCATTTACTAGAGTAAGTGATAAAGAAACTCTCTGTGATTTCTGAAATCCTGAGCACTTGCAAGTCTGTTATGGGTGTTTTTATGGGGTGAAATCTCTTGCATTCATCTCTTCAACATAGGGAAGAAACAAACTGCTAAGTTATAGCAGGTCATAGTTATTTCATTCTAGAAGACTTACATAACTTGAGAGGATCTAAAAGCATCTGCAAAGTTTTCAGCATCTGATAAGCAATCCAGAAGTTGCAGCAAATGCTTGGTGTCCTCTTCATTCAACAACCATTTCCCATCATGTTCAAAAGCCTTTTGGTCCTGGCTTCTCATGATGCTTCATCGAGTCTGTTCAGTCTCAAAGGAGATGAAGTTCTCTTAAGCAATCCTATAAGAAGCCCTGTTATTATATTTATTTCTAGCTACTGGTTTTCACAAAGAACAATAGCTTTGCTATCCTTCTTCAGTGCCTCTGGAAGCTTCCTCTTGACTGCTACTGAACCACATAATTAATATAGGACTACTTCCCAATATCTCTTTTTGCAATTTCTGCAATCCATTTGTAAACTAATAGGGGTGCCATCAAGTCTTCATTTCCCATCTTCACAATTTTTTAAGTTTTGGCAACTTTTTCTCTTTACCTCTGATATTGACAGATTTGATTTTATCTTGGAAATATCAATTGATTGAGCCACATTTCCTCACAGAGTTAGGACTTCCAGGAGATGATAGTGTTGCATTTAATTCAGACTTCTTTGTAGCGATCAGGATTCCAAGACTTATATGGAATTGATTTTAATACCAGGGAGCCATCTTGAGGTCTACTTCCAAAGTGCACAAACTGTATTGAGAAATGAAACTTTAACCAGAGAAACCTACTGTAAATTACCAGCCCCCCTCCTCCCAGTTTCCTGCTTTCCTTCTAATTTTGATTGCATTGGTTTTGATTGTGCAAAAATACTTTTAAATTTAATGTAATAAAAAAAAGTGGAAATATGCATCAGCCATGGGGGAAAGGGGAGCTGGGGGGGGGTGAAGGGGGTGAAGAGCATGAATTATGTAACCATGTTAACTTTTTTAAAAAAATATTAATAAATGTTTAAAAAATTTAATGTAATCAAAATTATCCATTTTATCCTCCTTTAATTTTCTTTTTTTAGTTGTGTACTCTTCCCTTATCCCTTTTCTAAATCTGACAGTTAATTTTTTCCCCCAAGCTCTTCTTCTTTGCTATCTAAATTTTTGTCTAAATTTTGTCCAAACCATGTATCCTTTTTTAAACCCTTGACTTCCATCTTGGAATCAATACTCTGTACTGGTTCCAAGGCAGAAAAGTTGATAAGGGATAGACAATGGAGGTGAAGTGACTTACCCAGGTCACATAGTTAGGAAGTATCTGAGACCAGATTTGAACCCAGGTCCTCCCAACTAACTGCCTCTTCTTTTTTTTTTTCTTGCATCCATTTTTTTTTTTTGGAAAAAGAGAATTTTTATTGACTAAACTCACTTTTGCATTCAATGAAATACCAAAACAGTTGACAGAAGTCTGGGTGAGTCTGTCAGATTGTGTCAGATTGGGCTTCTTTTTAAGAACATAAAACTTCCATGCAAAAAAAGTACCTGGAGGAATTTCTTACTTCTGTCTTGCATCCATTTTGACTGTATTGTGGCATACAGTATGAGATGTTGGTCTATGCCGTATTTCTGCCAGACTGTTTTCCAGTTTTTCCAAACAATTATTGGCAAATAGTGAGTTCTTTACCAAATAATTTAGGTCTCTGGTTTTATCAAAGACTAGGTTACCTTGGACATTGAGCAACCACCCCAAATTACTTTCAGGACTACATCAGAGCATCACCCACAGCATATCCGTCTTGCTCTCACCGCTCTTAACATGAAATATTTCCAGATGCTGTTATCTTTGTCAAGTTGATGAGTATGAATTGTTTTTACTTGCATTTCTCTCATCGTTAATCACTTGGATCAATTTTTCATACAGTTCTTAAGACTTAAATTCATCTTTTCCAATCTGTTTGTTCATAGCCTTTGACCATGTGTCCACTGAGAAATTGCTCTTATTCATATTTAACCATGCTAATTCTCTATAGTTATAGAATTGCACATTTTGGCTACCAAACTCTTATCACAGATATTTAAAGTAAAAAGATTTCTCCCAATTGGCATTTTCCCTTCTATAGATATATGGATTGGGTTCAATCCATGCAAAAGATTTTCAGTTTCTTATAATTCAAATGATCTATTTTTTTCATCTTTGGTTCCTGTTAACCTGTGATTTTTTAAAAACATTTATTAATATTCATTTTTTAGTAAAGTTAAAATGGTTACATGATTCATGCTCCTACTTTCCCCTTCACCCCTCGCCCTCCCCTCACCCCTGACCAATGCACATTTCCTCTGGTTTTAACATGTGTCATTGATCAAGACCCATTTCCAAATTGTTGATTATTGCATTGGTGTGGTAGTTTCGAATCAAAATCCCCAATTATGTCCGCCTTAACCCATGTGTTCAAGCAGCTGCTTTTCTTCTGTGTTTCCTCTCCTGTAGTTCTTCCTCTGAATATGGGTAGAGTTCTTTTCCATAAATCCCTCAGAATAACCTGTGATTTTTAAAGAATTTTCCCCTTAGAACTTGTTTTGCCTTATTATGCCTGCCTTTAGAAAAGCTTTTTTTTTTTTTTTGGAAGGATGGGAAAGGAGGTGAGGGAGAAATTAAATGCTTGTTCATTGAAAAATAAAATCGATCCATTTCCTTCAAAGCCACAGTTGTGAAAGATCTGATCGTGTCTTCTAATTTTTCATTTTTCATTTGTTCCTTTAAGTTGTGTCTGACTCTATGTGACCCCATTTGAAGTTTTGTTGGCATTTCCTCTTCCAGATCACTTTACAGATGAGAAACTGAGGCAAATAGTTAAGTGACTTGCCCAGGGTCACACAGTTAGTAAATGTTTGAGGTTGAGTTTGAACTCATAAAGATAAGCCTTCTTGATTCTGATCCTTGTGCTCTGTCCTCTGCACCACCTAGGTGCCCTAAAGAACTAAATAATAAGGGAGCTCCTTTTCTTCCAGTCATCTGCTTGACAACTACTAGGGACCTCTCTGTAAGAACTTCTAACCTCCCCTGACCCCATCTCCCTGGAACTTTCTTTTGTTCTTGTTTAGTTGTTTTTTCAGTCATGTCAGACTCTTCATGACCTCATTTTGGATTTTGTTGGGCAAAGATACTAGAGTGCTTTGCAATTTCCTTCTCTAGCTTTAATGTTCAGACATCATACTTTTGTCTTATAATCCTCTAAGGGATAACATTTGGTATTTTAATTATCTGAGTTTGTATTTAATACCTTTACTAGACTGCCAGCTACCTGAGATGAAGGACTTCTCATCAGAACTTTCCATCTTCCCTAGTACCTGGTGTGGTACATATGGCAGGTGCTTGGTAAATGTTGGGTGAATAAGCTAGAATACATTGGCTTTAATCATGGGGACATTTAAAATGATGTGATATTACAACCCGAAAATGATCGAGTTCCTAGTCTAATTAGGATACACGTACACGGGTAAAGGTATTTTCTTCTCTGAATGCTAAGAAAGAAATATTTAATTTGGAATCAAATCAGAGATGAGGCACATGCTGAAGGAGGACCTTCATTTAGACACTGTTAGTGTTTTCAGAACTGCTTTGGCTACCTGGATAGTCAAGACTTCTGGCTTGTTTGTTTTACAAAGCACCAAAACTATTTTTACATTGGGTTTTCAGATATTAAAATTCTCTTTGTCATAGCAACGCATGTAGAAGATACCAGAGGAAGGAATGAAATTGTGACCTTGAAGATAATAATATTTTAAAAATGAAGATCTTGATCGATAATCTCTCCAGAGAGAAGACAAGAACATCACTAGATTGGAAAGACCAGTGTTGGTCCCCCAAAACTGATGACAAATGAATGTACCTACCTCCTGCTTTTTTCAGTAGAGCAATAGATGACTGGGAGTATGGACTATTGCAAAAGCTATCATTGTGTTGGTTGACTTTGGTCATTAGTTTTCTTTGGCATGAGGTGGGTATCCCTTGGAGGTGTGTGTGCGTAGGGGCATGAATGACTGCAAAGTAAAAACAAAAGTCTTTGTATTCTCTAGTGATTCAAACAAAGCCTGGCACACTGTAAGTGCTTAATAAATGCTTGCTGGAAGGGCAGTTAGGTAGCACAGTGGATAGAGCCCTAGGCTGAGCTGAGAGGACCTGGGTTCAGATATGACAGTAGACACTTCCTAGCTGTGTGAGCCTGGGCAAGTCACTTACCCACCCCCCTCATTACCTACCCCTTTCTGCTCATCTGTCTTAGAATTGATAGTAAGATAGAAGGTAAGGAATTGTTTGATGGCTTTTTTTAATGCTTATTGGCTTGACTTTACAAAGGAGGAGGGGAATCGCCATTAAAAAAATCTTTGATGGTCTAAAAGAGAAGTTCTTAGCCTTTTTTTGTTGTCATGGACCTATTTGGCAGTCTAGTGAAATTTAAGAACTCCTTTTCAGAATAATGATTTTAAATAATTGAAAGAAATGCTAGATTTCAATTAGAGGTTAAAGAAAATAAATATATAAATTTTTCTGCATCCAAATTTGTAGACCCTCTGAGGTCTATCCATAGACTCCTTAGAGGTCCACAGATCATGGGTTAAGAATTCTTGCTCTAAAAGGAAATCTACCAAAACAAAAATTCCTTCAAACAGAACTTCCAGGAAGAAGATAGCAGGAATAAAATGAAATGATAAAGATTTGCTTCAAAAAAAAGTGGGGGGCAAGTAGGTGACTCGATTGAAAGCCTGGGTTCAAATATGACTTCAGACACTTCATAGCAGTATGACCCTGGACAAGTCATTTGTTGCTTAGTACTGTTCTGCCTTGGAACCAATACATAGTATTCATAGTATTGATTCTAAGAAAGAAGCTAAGGGTTTAAAAAAAAGTAAATTAGAGCCCCCCAAAACATATACTCTGAACAGAAGGAATCTGTGAAAAATGTTTCTGGGAGGCAAACAAAAATAGAACTAACCTGATTTTTGCTATTGGCCTGAAAACTCCTAAGACACTAACTCCCACACAGAAGCATTTCTAGATATCAGGGTATATGTTGAAAATGAGCTTCACATTTTTTGTGATGGACTCTTTAGCCAAGGAAGCCTAAATTTAACAAATACACAAGTTTAAAAGCTATAGTAAAGTGTCTTTCTTACGGCAAGAGGCAGAAAGGATTTAAATAGTCCCCATAAAATACAACACATGATTAATACTCCATTACTTCAACTGGTAATGTGGCAGTCTTGCCAAGGGTGATTATTTACCACAGCTATTTACAGCATTTATGTAAACCAGTCAGTGCAGCCCTTGGTAAACTGAAAGCTGTTTGATATGATCCTAATGAGGGTATGCTTTGTGGTTTGGCAAAAATGAAAGGGGAAGGCGACGGTGGGAATTGAGGAGAAGGAAAACCACCCAAGTATCTTTAGCCTGAGCTGGCCTTTTCCATTTTAGTTGATTTAAATCCACTGGTTTAATTGTGCAGATGCATTAGCTACAGAATCAGAGCTCATCCAGTGACAGCTCAATCCTCATTTCCATTGGGCTTCCCCATATATACAAACTTTGGGGTCACCCTCATAGGTCTGCCATGGATATGCTACTTCAACATGGAACTGAAGGCATTTATTCATTACACAATTACTAAATACCTACCAAATGCCAGGTGAGGGGCAGCATGGTTGAGTGTGGCTGGAGGACTAGCCTTAGAATCACAGGATCTAGAGCTAGAGAAAAAGATCATTTTGCTCAATTCTCTCATTGTGAGATTATGGAAAAATCAAGTTATTACTCAGTGCCTCAGGCACTCCAAGATTATAAGCCACAGGCAAGTTATAGGTTTGGATCAATAGACGGGGTTATCCCTGGGAACTTCCCTACATGGATAAGATCGAAGGTCCAGCCTCCTTTCTCCCCTTCCCTTCATAGCTCCCCCTTCCAAATCCAGACATTGTGCTAGGGATGAAAAAGCAACAGATGAAAATGCCAACCCTATCCTTAAGGAATTTTCCACCTGATAGAGGGTACATGACACAAGGTAGACTTCTTAAGGGCTCAGAAGAGAGAGAGGACATTTGAGGGAGGAACAAATTTCATGGAAGGCTTCATGGAGAAGATGACACCTGAGCTGACTTTTGAATAAAGGATTGTAGTGCATCGCAAGCATGGGAGTAACCTAAGTGGTTGTACAAAAGCTAGAAAGTATATGATGAAATCAGGGAACACCTAGCAGTCCAGTTTAAAAGGGATATAGTGGGGGAATCTGGATGGCTCAGTGGATTGAGAGCCAGGCTGATGAATCTGGACTCAGACACTTCCTAGCTGTGTGACCCTGGGCAAGTCACTTAACCCCTATTGCCTAGCCCTTTCCACTCTTCTGCCTTGGAATCAATATACAATATTGATTCCAAGATAGAAGGTGAGGGTTTAAAAAGAAAAAAGAAAGTATACAGGGTACATGATAAGGAATAAAGTAAAAGGTAGGTTGGAATTACATGATAGATACTTAAAATGCCAGGCTAAGCAGTCTGTATTTTATCCAAAAAGGCAACAGGGAGCCACTAAAAGTTTTTGAGCATGAAAGTGACATAATGAGAAGTGCCTGAAAAAGAGATTATTTTGACAACTGTCTGTAGGGTGAATTGGAGAGAAGTTAGACTGGAGACCAGGAGACCAACTGGAAGGCTGCTAAAATAGTTTAGGCAAAATGTAAGGAAGTCCTTAACACAGAACAGTTCAAGGGTAGAGAGAAGAGGATGAATTCAAGAGATAGTGTGGAGGTAGAAGCCACAACAGCTAGCAGCTGATTGAATGCAGGGAGTGGTGAGAAAAAGCAGAACAGTCCAAAGTGACCCTGAGGTTTTGACTGGAAGGATGGTGAGGAAGGAAAAGGAGAAGTTGTTTAACTTGATCTAGAGAATTTGAGGTGCCAGGATGAAATTCAAGTGGAAATACTGAACAGGTAGCTGGAAATGTTAGTCTGGAGCTCAGAGAGGGCTTGGGAATTAATTTGGCATTATTTGTAAAGAGATGACAAATTTAACTCATGAGAGTGGATGAAGTCCTCAGGGGTAAAAGATGAAAATATTGGACTCAGTTTGGGAGTGTTTATACTTGGACCTGAGGAGGCAGATGACAGAATGACAAAGGAGAGTGAGGAGAGGTTAGATCGATAGGAGAACCAGAAAAAATCAGAGTTACAGAAGCTGAGAAAGGAGAAATCCCAAACTAGATCAGGAACTTGCAGAACTTGGATCAGGTGGACCACTGAACAGATTCTGCTGTGGATTAGACCATTTGGGAAGCACTGAAAGTCTGCAGCTTCCCAGTCTAGCCTGTTCCTAAGATTCTGGAATAAAACAAAACTCAGTACCTCAAGAAAGCAGATGTAGGATGAGCCCAGATATTCCCTCCAGAAGTGCACAGAGCTTGGTCTTAACTTCAGTCTAAATGAAATCAAGAAATAGGTAGGAAGAATGGGGGGTGGAGGGTGGAGAATTCACTAGAAAAAGCTATTATGGTGGCAGGGATGACCAAGATACATTGACCCACAAAGACCTTGGTGACCCATATGGCAGAGATACATTTACATAGATAAGTCACTTAACCCCAGTTGTCTGGCCCTCTTAGCTGCCCCTGTGATTGTCTTTTGCTTCATCAAACATTTATTATGCAAAAGACCATCAAAGAGGAAGCCAGATGGTTCAATAGATAGAAAGCCAGGTCTGGAAACCCAAGGTCCTGGGTTCAAATCTGGCCTCAGATACTTCCTGTCTTTGTGACTCTAGGCAAGGCACTTAATTCCAATTGCCTAGTCCTTAACATTATTCCTGTGAACCAGTTGATAGACAGAAGATAAGGGTTTAAAAAAAAAGCTGATCACAGATAAACAATTATATTTATTAAAGCAAGTAGTAAAACAAATTGGGAGAAAGTTATATAGATTAGTATAGATGACAATATAGGAGTTAAATGGACTCTTTACATGGAAAAAAGAGGAAATCTAAATAACGAAGAAGAGAATGATCTCTCCCCAAAAGTCTATCCTTAGAGGTCTCTGGATCTATAAGCACTGGGAATCAAGAGACACATGGAGGGAGTGATTTCCCCAATGGCCCTAGAGAGGTTTCCTGCCCATTCAAAGTTCACAAAGTTCCCTCAAATTCTGTTTCTCTCATTTTCTCTATGAAGTTTATCCTCCTATCAGGAGTCCAGTCTCCCTCCCACCTATACAGAGTCTCAGAGGTCTCTCAGACAATCAAGACTGAGTCACACATCCCTGAATGTGCTCCTGATCATAAGACCATCAGTCTTTTTAATCTATCTGTCATCTATCTCCCTATCTCTCTCTCAGTCTCTGTATACACACATACATGTAACATATGCATGCATGTGATATCTACAGAGAGCAGTCCATGTGGATAGCAGGGAACCTCTGAAGAGATTTAAGTCATGGAGTGCCATGATCTGAGTGTTGCATAAAGTTAGTCCTGCTAAATTGTAATAACAAACTCTCTCCTCAAGTAAACTCTTTTCACCACACTCAAGTCAAGGCAAGAGTGTCGTGTCTTGTCCTAAGATGACAAAGGGACCAATTCATGAAGACAGTTTCCTTCCCAAGCCTTCCCTGAGAGCCCCTTTTTTCCTCACCAAGGATAGTCAGTTCAAAAGAAAATTAAGTTAGACATCATCAATAAAGCGAGTCTCCATGAAAATGTCATCCACAGCCAAAGAAGGAACCATTGGAGTCTGAGTGCAAATCAAGGCATGCCATCTTCCACTATATTTCCTTCATGTGATTTCTACTATATTGTGTGTGATATGTTTTCTATCATGACATGAGCAATAAGGAAATATGAATTATATGAAAGTACAGCTAGAGAGAGGACAGGATGGTTCCGGGTTAAGATGGCAGCAGAGTAAAAAGCAGCTGCTTAATCTCTCCTAACCAAAGCATATAGGACTCCTCAAGGGGACATAAAAACAAATCCAGATGAATGAAGGGACCCCACAACAGGGTGCAGTGTTGAAGGTATATGGGTTCGGGCATTTCCACACTATAAAGGGGTGAAACAGCTCTCACTAGAGCCCGAGTGGAGGAAGCCCCTCCCACAACCCCCTCACCATGAACAGTGCCAAGGCCAGTGCACAAGAGTTAAAGCAGGTTTGGGGCACCCATTAAGTCATTGGCAGCTCCAGGGCCTGTTCCTGAGAGCAACAAGACTTAGGATGCCAAGAGGCTAAAGAACGCACATGGACTATGAGCGCTGACACTGAGTGCTGGCACGGATGAAGGCTTTGACTTAGGCGTGGACAAGGATCTTGAGCGCAGGCTTGGACCTCTCGTGGGGACCCTGTGCAGACAGGAGCACGGCTGTGGAAGCAACACCCTGAGACTGTTGAAGGAGCCTTGAGCAGAGGAGCAGGCGGGGGGACCACCAGGAGGCTTGACCCCGAGAACAATGAGACCTGAGACGTCAGGAGCCTAGAGAGCACAGACAGACCCTGAGTGTGAGGATAAAGCTGAGAAGGCACTGGGCTAACAATGGCAACCCAAAATCAGAAACCCCAGAAGAGAAAGATCATCAAGAAGAAATCTGTAGCACTCGACAACTTTTACACAGAGAAAATCCAGAAAACAGAGCAAACAGTAGAGGAGAACAAACAAGTAATCATATCCAAACCTTCCCAAAATAATGAAAACTGGTCACAAGCTATTGAAGAGTTCAAATCAGAGATGATGAGAAAGATGGAAGAGATCTGGCAAGAAAACAACAGTTTAAAAGACAAAATTTTGCAATTGGAAAGTGAGGCTCAGAAATCAAATGAACTGATAAGCAAATTGAACACCAGAAGTGACCAGATTGAAAAGGAAAACCAAAAGATTATAGCTGAAAACCAAAAGATTATAACTGAAAACCAGTCCCTAAAGGCTAGAATTGAGCAATTAGAAGCTAATGATCTCTCAAGACAGCAAGAACAAATAAAACAAAGGCAAAAGACTGATAAAATAGAAGGAAACATGAAATATCTCAATGAGAAACTGAAAGATCAAGAAAACAGGTCTAGAAGAGACAATCTGAGAATCATTGGTCTTCCTGAAAAAGCAGAAATTAATAGAAATTTGGACTCCATAATACAAGAAATTATTCAGCAAAATTGCCCTGAAGTTCTACAACAAGAGGGCAATATAGACATTGAAAGGATCCATAGATCACCTTCCACACTAGACCGAGAAAAGACAACCCCCAGGAATATAATAGCCAAATTCAAGAGCTTCCAAGTAAAAGAAAAAATCTTACAAGAAGCCAAAAAGAGACAATTCAAATATCAAGGAGCACCAATCAGGATCACACAGGATCTGGCAACACTAAAAGACTGCAAGGCTTGGAATATGATATTCAGAAAGATATTCAGAAAGGCAAGAGAATTGGGCCTTCAACCACGGATCAACTACCCATCAAAACTGACTATATACTTCCAGGGGAAAGTATGGGCATTCAACAAAATTGAAGATTTCCAAGTATTTGCACAGAAAAGACCAGGACTAAATGGAAAGTTTGATATCCAACCACAAAAATTAAGAGAAACATGAAAAGGTAAAGAAGAAACACAGAGGAAAGAAAGAAAACTCATAATTTTTAAATTTACATCTTTAAGGGCTTCAATAAGATCTAATTATCTGTATTCCTATATGGAGAAATGTTATGTATAATTCTCTGTAGTGAACTCTATTCACTATTATACTAATCAAAAGAATAATTCATAGGGAGAGGGTGGAATACTAAATGGTCTAAGATGATACGGGGAGTGGGAAAGAGGGGGGTGAATAGTAGGGGACATCAAAAGAAACTTGAGTGAATAAGAAAAATAGGATATTCTATTACACACAAAGAGGGCATTGGAAGGGGGAGGGGACAAATACTATTTTATAAGAAGGAGAGGAAGAGAGCATTAAGAGGTAATATTTAAACTTTACTCTCAGTGTAATTAACCCGGAGAAGGGAAGAGTAGCTATATTATCCATTGGGATATAAAACTCTATCTAACCCTACTGAGAAAATCAGAAGGGATAAACCAAGGGGAGCAGGGGAGTGGGGAGGTCAAAAAAGGGAGGGGAGAAGAAGGGGGAGGGAATTTATTAGGCCT
>NC_058135.1:111433374-111524183 GCF_016433145.1 Gracilinanus agilis | reverse complement strand
GAGGAGACTAAGCTATCACTCTTTGCAGATGATATGATGGTCTACTTAAAAAATCCTAGAGAATCAACTAAGAAGCTGGTAGAAATAATCAACAACTTTAGCAAAGTTGCAGGATACAAAATAAATGCACATAAATCATCAGCATTTCTATATATTTCCAACACATTAGAGCAGCAAGAGGTAGAAACAGAAATGCCATTTAAAATCACCCTAGAAAATATAAAATACTTAGGAATCTATCTACCAAAACAAACACAGCAATTATATGAAAACAACTACAAAACACTTTCCAAACAAATAAAACTGGATCTAAACAATTGGAAAGCCATTGATTGCTCATGGGTAGGATGAGCTAACGTAATAAAAATGACCATTCTACCCAAATTAATTTACCTATTTAGCACCATACCTATCAAACTACCAAAAAACTTCTTTACTGAATTAGGAAAAACTATAACAAATTTCATTTGGAATAACAAAAGATCAAAAATATCAAGGGAAATAATGAAAAAAAATGTGAAGGAAGAGGGCCTAGCAGTACCAGATATTAAACTATACTATAAAGCAACAGTCATCAAAACAATATGGTACTGGCTAAGAGACAGAAGGGAGGATCAGTGGAATAGACTTGGGGTAAATGACATCAGCAAGACAGTGTAAAAGAGCCCAACTTTTGGGACATGAATCCACTATTTGACAAAAACTGCTGGGAAATCTGGAAAACAATATGGGAGAGATTAGGTTTAGATCAACATCTCACACCCTACACCAAGATAAATTCAGAATTGGTAAATGACTTGAATATAAAGAGGGAAACTATAAATAAGTTAAGTGAACACAAAATAGTATACCTGTCAGATCTGTGGGAAAGGAAAGATTTTAAAACCAAGCAAGAGTTAAAGAAAATTACAAAATGTAAATTAAATGGTTTTGATTATATTAAACTAAAAAGCTTTTGTATAAACTAAAACAATGTAGTCAGAATCAGAAGGGAAACAACAAATTGGGAAAAAATCTTTATAACAAAAAACTCTGACAGGGGTCTAATTACTCAAATATACAAGGAGTTAAATCAATTGTATAAAAAATCAAGCCATTCCCCAATTGATAAATGGGCAAGAGACATGAATAGGCAATTTTCAAGTAAAGAAATCAAAAGTATCAATAAGCACATGAGAAAGTGTTCTAAATCTCTAATATTTAGAGAAATGCAAATCAAAATAACTCTGAGGTATCACCTCACACCTAGCAGATTGGCTAAAATGAAAGAAGGGGAGAGTAATGAATGCTGGAGGGGATGTGGCAAGACTGGGACATTAATGCACTGCTGGTGGAGCTGTGAACTGATCCAACCATTCTGGCTGGCAATTTGGAACTATGCTCAAAGGGCTATAAAAGAATGCCTGCCCTTTGATCCAGCCATACCATTGCTGGGTTTGTACCCCAAAGAGATCATAAAGAAACAGACTTGTACGAAAATATTTATAGCTGCGCTTTTTGTGGTGGCAAAGAACTGGAAAAGGAGGGTATGTCCTTCAATTGGGGAATGGCTGAACAAATTGTGGCATATGCTGGTGATGGAATATTATTGTGCTCAAAGGAATAATAAACTAGAGGAATTCCAGGTGAACTGGAAAGACCTCCAGGAACTGATGCAGAGCGAAAGGAGCAGAGCCAGAAGAACATTGTACACAGAGACTGATATACTATGGTAAAATCGAATGTGATGGACTTCTGTACTAGTGGCAATGCAATGACACAGGACAGCTCTGAGGGATTTATGGTAAAGAACGCTACCCACATTTAGAGGAAGGACTGCAGGAGAGGAAACATAAAAGAAAAACAACTGCTTGAACGCATGGGTTGAGGATATGATTGGGGATGTAGACTTGAAACTACCACACCAATGCAACTATCAACAATTTGGAAATAGGTCTTGATCAATGAAACATGTTAAAATCAGAGGAAATGTGCATCAGCCATGGGTGGGGGGATTCTGGGGGGTGAAGGGGAAAGTAGGAGCATGAATCATGTAACCATGTTAAAAATGAATATTAATAAATGTTTAAAAAAAAAGAAAGTACAGCTACGATATGCATATGACTCTTCACTGCCTTGGGGGCGGGGGGGAGCAGGGTAGGAGGGAGAAAATCTGAATTCTAAAACATCAAAAAATGATTGTCAAAATTGGCTTCTACATGTAACTGAAAAAAAATTTTTTTAATTGGAAAAAGAAAGATCATGGTAGACATAGACAGGGAAGACAGGGTTCAATGGCATAGACCCAGTGACTTTTAAAATCAACCCAGCAGGAAAAAGACAAGTTTTATTAAGCCAACCCCCCAAAAAATACCAGTGTGGAAATGACAACAGATGATTTGAAAAACCAAAAATCTAGGCATTGCTATTTAATGTTTATTAAATCCTTCTAACATTTTAGGCATTGACATTCACTTTAAAAATAGAAAAATGTCAGGTTTTATGGATGTTTGAAGAAAACATCTCCCAGAAAAAGCATGCATTGATGTATGAATATATTTTCAAATACTGTCAATAACATCTGTGGAAGTTTAATGACTGGTTTTTATAGCATTTCATTATAGGATAAAACAGGAAAATCTCCCCTACATTACCCAACAAATCCCAACACACATGCTTTAGTCTCTCTCATAGCCAACACACAGAGAGACTGTTTATTTGAAAGTGCAAATATTTCTTTAGCATCAAGAGTCTGAAGGAGTTTCTATTTGAAATCATGGCAACCAAACAGTTACTTTTCCTATTTCTTGAGTACTTCTAGATCCTACTTAGTGTGCGTATTAAGAAATGTGTTTCACCATCAGGTAGGGACAAGGAACAGGAAAAGAGATATGACAAATGGTTGCCTGAAAACCATCAGCACCTCCATGATACTTTTTCCAGAAACTATCTGGGATATTTTGGGCAATCGATTTTGCAACTCACAGCCTAAATAATATTCTCCTTACAGACCTTAGAAGTCATCAATTCAGTAACAAAAACGTCTAAGAAATAAAAATAATAGAATTCAAATAAGATATTCAAGCAATCTTGCATGGATCTGTGGAACCCTGGCTCACTTGTAGCAGGCCATGTGTGAGGTTCAGCAATGGAGGACTTGATAATTTGAATGATGGTGGCAAGGGATGTATGTGTGAGAAGGATTTGCCATTGTTGCAGGAAGGGCCACCCACTCAATAGACCTTATAAAGAATGAGACCAACCTTTGGGATCCCTTTCTTCCTCCCCCAAGGTCATGTAGTATGTAACTATTTCCCTGGAACTTCCTGTGAAGTCCCCTTCTATACACTCAGCTATAAAATCATTTGCCTCTGGCTGTCTTTTCTACCTTGGGTATTTTCCTTCTTGAACATAGTGAACAAAACAGTAATCCTGAGCAATTGACTTTTGGCTATCTCAGGAGTTCAAGAATTTTTCTTATTTGGAGCTAGCTGCATTTTGAGAAGAGCCTACTCCACTCCGTAAAGGAGATGACCACTGACAGGAGGAGGAGCTCAGTGCCTGTCCTATTCTTTATCTGGAAGAAAAAAGGCCAAGAATATCAAGGAAATTAATGGGGGAGGGGGGGAAATGTGAAGGAAGGTGGTTTCACCATACCAGATCTCAAAATGTATTATAAAGTGACAACCATCAAAACTATCCAGTACTGGCTAAGAATAGAGTGGTGGCCAATGGAATAGATTAGGTAGTCAATATGTTGTATTTGACAAAGCCAAAGATCCAAGACTTTAGAAGAACAACTCATTATTTGATAGAAAACTGCTGGGAAAACTGAAAAACAGTATGGTAGAATCTAGGCATAGACCAACACCTCACATGATATACACCAAGGTAAAATCAAAATGGATACATGATTTAGAAAACAAAAGGTGATACCATAAACAAATTAGGGGAGCACAAAATAGTTTACCTGTCAGACCTACGGAGAAAGGAAGAATTTATGTCCAAACAAGATATAGACATTATGAGATGTAAAATAGATAATTTTAACTACATTAAATTAGAAAAGCTTTGCACAAACAAAATCAATGGAATGATTAAAAGAAAAACAACGAACTGGGAAAAATCTTTAAAGCAAATATCTCTAGCAAAAGCCTTGTTTCTCAGATATGTAGAGAAGTGAACCAAATTTCTAAGAATATAAAACATTCTATAACTGGAAAATGGTCAAAAGATATGAAGAGATGCTTCTCAGATGAAGACATTAAAACTATCTTTGGTCATATGAAAAAATGCTCCAAATCACTATTATTTAGAGAAAAGCTAATTAAAATAACTCAGGTACTACCTCACACTTATCAGACTGGCTATAAATATATATCAGACTTAACAATAAAGGAAAATGATAAACATTGGAAGGGATGTAGAAAAATTGGGACACTAATACACTGGTGGTAGATTGTGAACTGATACAACCCTTGTGGAGAGCAATCTGGAACCATGTCCAAAAGGACATAAAACTATGGCTACCCTTTGACCTAACTACTAGGACTGTATCCCCAAGATATTAAAGATAGGATTAAAGGAACTACTTGTGCAAAAATATTTATAGCAGCAACTTTTGTGTTGTCAAAGAACTGGAAACTAAAGGGATGCCCATCAATTGGGGAATGGCCAAACAAGTTGTGGTATATGCTTGTAATGGACTACTTTGTGCCATAAGAAATGACAAACAAGATGATCAGAGAAAAACCTAGAAAGACATATAAAGTGATGCAAACTGAAGAGAGCAGAACCAGGAGAAGATTGTACACAGCAAAAACAATAATGCATGATGAACAATTGTGAAAGACTTATTATCACAGCAAGGATCCAGGACAATTCCAAGGGACTTGTGTGACAAAAAAAGGCTATCCACTGCCATAGAAGGAAAAGATGGAGTCCGAATGCATATTGAAATATACTATTTATTTCCTCCGTGAATTTTTCTCTAGTATAAACAATAGGTGTCTTGTTTCACAGCATGATGAATGTGGAAATATATATTATTTGATAATATTTGAACAACCTATAATATCATATTTCCAGCCTTTCAGAGAGGAGGGAGGCAAGGGAAGGACAGAAGGGAACATAAATCTTTAAACATAGTTAATGTGAAAATTTGTTTCTCTTGGATAAGCATATTTATTATAATTTATTACATATTTGGAACAAATATATTAAATTATTTTTGCATTACATATTATATTATATGTTGAAAAAAGAAAAATAAATGGTAACAGAAATTATAGAACAATTGTTATCAACATGTAACCCAGAAAAAAATAAAATAAAGAAAAAATATGGGGAAAAAAGTCATTGATTTTGTGGGATAATGCAGCACCAAAAAGCTGAAATTCCAAATCAACAGTCTCACAAATTGACCCTTATTTTAATTTTCAACATATCTACCGCCTGGTAAGGGAGCATCACCTCGTTGATTCCTAACCCACCATTAAAGTAGAGATTGTTAGAAAAGAGTGGAAGAGAAGAAAGATGAGGCTGCCACCACAGCAGAGATATGGATTGACACATCTCTACTCACACATGGCTGAAGCCTCTGAAGATGTCATCTTACCCAAGAAAGTTCCAGCTCTCCCTTCATATCTAGAACTTTGACAGTCATTGGAATACTCCATAATAGGGTGTTCCCTATTGAAATCGTGAAATAAAAGACAAGGATTGTCTTTCGTGTGTGTGTTTCTTTGTATCTCTGGTGCTTAGCACAGTGCCTGCCACATAGTAGGCACAGTTAGGTGGAACAGTGGATAAAGCAAACACCCTACCTCAGTTTCCTCATCTGTAAAAATGTAGAGGAGATAATAAGAGCACCTACCTCCCAAGGTTGTTGTAAGGATAAAATGAGTGAATATTTGTGAAGTGTTTTGCAAACCTAAAAGTGCTACATAAATGCTAACTATTTTTTTCTTATTAAATGTTAGTTAGGAGACTAATATCTTTCTGCCTGAAATCAATTTACTTTTTTATGTACCCTGTATCCCCTTCATGTTTTGTACTGATTGTTTTCTTCATGTTTGAATGTAGCACTTATAAATCATCTTTTCTGGATGAAAAAAATCCATATCCCAGCATAATAGTGTTTGTTCTCTCCTCTGTGTGTGTGTGTGTGTGTGTGTGTTTGTGTCTCTGTCTCTCTGTCTTTATCTCTCATCTCGATATATTACAGGTTGGCATAAGAAATTAAATGGGAATTTGGGGGGAGTTTTCAGAAGCTGCTGATGACGCGTGAAGGCCAACAGATGACACAGAAAAAAGTTTAGAAACTCAGAAATGTATAAAATATATATATAGCATTGCATAATATCAAGATATTTTATCTTTTAATACCATAGGTACATACAATTTCCTTTTTAAAGTTAAAATGAATAAAAAGTTAGTTTGCAGAAGGAATAAGAAAGTCAGCAGAAGACACACTAAGGCTAGAAATGTAGTTTGGTTATTCATAAGTGCATATAATGTAAAATATCCTATAAAAGAAAATTTTAAAAATTCAAATTCCTTCTCTGTTAAGAAGGGAGTGCCAAAAAAACGTTTACAAGGATTTTCCAGATCGCAAGATGCTATGCCTCTAACCCTTGCTATGTGGAAAGGATACATTTTATACACACACACACACACACACACACACACACACACACACACACACAATCACATTTTAAGTCTTTGCTAATGCACACTTGAGTCTTTTCTCTTCTAAATATTTCTTTTCTAATAGAGAAAAATAAATAACTATCTCTTACACCTGAACTAAATTGAAAATCTATTCCTTTTTCAGAGAGAACCTAGACATGAGCCAAATTTAAGCCCGAAGCGATTGTCTTCCAAGGGTACATGGGCACAGAAGAAGTCAGAAAATTAAAGAAGAAAGAGCTTGGCTCCTTTCTTTAAAGGTCCAGTACCAGCCCTGATCCTGGTCCATGGGAACTTAGAACCTGGGGTCCCTTGAGAGGAAGAGGTAAAGCTGCCTAATCTCCCTAGACCTACAAGTAGTTTGATGTAGTATTGGGGAATAAATAGGTTTATGAGAATTATTCTTTGCACCTAGACACAGATGAATGTCATTTCTTATACATGCTTAGGTAGCAGATAGAATAGAAACCTTGGAAGAGGAGGAGGTAACTGTTACTCCATACATTAACAGAAAGGCTCGGGCACCTGTTGAGCATTCCCTGCATCCTCTCAACATGTTCTCTGAAAAGGGTATCTTTTGCAATCCTGAGACAGCATTGTATAAAATCCTGGCTTAGTAGCTGTGTGACCCTAGGCAAGTCACTCTACCTCCTGATCTGTAAAAGGAGGAGGCTGAACTCTGAAGTTTTCTACCAGCTTTTTATCTATGATTCCATGATTTCTTGGGGCTAGATTTGCCTTGGCATTGGCTCAGGGCTGCCAGAATCCTCTGTGTAGAGTTGGTGTGGCTGTAGTGACAATATCTACTATTTTGCAAGGATCATGGTCTACAAAACCACATGCCTCTGCTCAGTTTTCTGCTCCTGGTTGCTTGAGAACCCTTCAGGGCTATTCTCTGCCATCTCTCTTAATGTCACTTATTCTAAGTGACCTTCTGGTGCTTCTCCTTCCTTTTCTAAATTTTCTTCTTTAGATACATCCAAGGTGTCCTCAGGAGATTGTGACATCTTGGAGCTTCCCCCAGGCAAAAGTAGTTCCTCTGTCTACCATCATTGGCCCTGAAGCCAGGCAGGCTGCTTCTGTTGCTGCAAAGGACATCCTCCAAATTTGGAAAAGCTATAGTTTTGCAAAATAGCAATGTCTTTGAAAAGGTTATGTTCTAGATATGCACATAATCTTTTAATCCTTTAATGCTCTCATTTCTTCCCTCTAACATATAAACTTGTTGTAAATAATTAAGTCCATATTTGCAATGATACATACATATATTTTTCCCCCTTTGCTTAAAATGCCAGTCTTCTGAGAACAAGGAGTCCTCTTCCAATATTTGCTGATTATTCCTCAGGACATGCCTGGAAGTTGGCAAATAGGTGGCAAATATCATTAATTCCATTTGACAGATGGAGAAGCTATGATAGAAGGATGAGGTCTGTCTGCATCAGGCCAATAGCTTATTTCTGGAACTCTACTTTTTTTTTTCTTGACCCTGTTGTCTATCCAAATGCAGCAAGCCTTTCATTAGCAAGTTTGAAAAATTCCCATAGAGAAAAAACTGATTTTGCCAAGATGGGCACCCCCATTTTAAAAACTCAGTCCAAATGTCACCCCAATCCAGAAGATTTTTTTCACTTTAACCCACTTATCTCAGTAATTCATGTGTATGTGTGGTTTTTTTGTAGGGGTTCTAAAATTCTGTGTAGATTTTGCCAGATGAATTCTAGAATTTTGTGTTCAATTCTGGCACCACATTTTGGTATAAATGCTGATGAGCTGGAAATGTCCAAAATGGTGCAATCAAGATGGTAAATGGATTCAAGATCACACCAAGGATACTGCAATGATTGGCCTGAAGAATAGAAAATTTAAAGAGGGCCATGCCAATCTTCAGGTATCTGTGAGGTTCTTGGGTATGAGGAAAATTCAACTTGTTCTGCTTGGCCCCAGAAGGAACAATAAGTGGATGTTACAGAAAGGTAGATTAAGAATTGATGCAGAGAAAGATTTCATAACAGTACTGTCCAAAAGTAGGATAGTCCACTTTATTTATTTATTCTATTTTTTTAAAAAAAATTTGGCAGTATTATTCCCATTTATTAAATTAAATCTAATTTTTTCACATTATTTTTTAGGATATTTTTCCATGGTTGCATGACTCATGTTCTCTCTCTCCCCTCTTCCCTTTCCCCTCTTAGAGCTGACAAGCAATTCCACTGGTTTATACATGTCTTATTACTCAAAACCAATTTCCATATTATTCATATTTGTAACAGAGTCATCTTTTAAAAACCACAACTCTAAGTCCATATAACCAAGTGATAAATCATGTTTTTCTTCTGTGTTTCTACTCCAATGGTTCTTTCTCTAGATGTGGATAGCATTTTTTTTTCATAAGTCCCATGGGGGGGGGGGCAGCTGGGTAGCTCGGTGTATTGAGAGCCAGACCTAGAGACAGGAAGTCCTAGGTTCAAATCTGGCCTGAGACACTTCCTAGCTGTGTGATCCTGGGCAAGTCACTTAACCCCCATTGCCTACCCTTTCCATTCTTCTACCTTGGAGCCAATACACAGTATTGACTCCAATACTGAAGGTAAAGGTTTAAAAAATTTTTTTAAAAATAAGTTCCATGGCATTTTCCTGGATCATTGCTTTGCTATTAGTAGCAAAGCCTATTACATTTGTCATAATCAGACTCTGGGAGCTGAGAGTCTCACCTTGATTGTGTGGTGCAAAAGGTACAAATCAACCCTGCAATAGCCTTACTGCAGAATTTCTGACATTTGAAAAGGGTTTAGAACCCTAACTAGAAGCAGTTGATCCTGGAGGTTCGGTCAGAGCAGGAGGGTCAACTGAGCTTGGTCTTTGGGCTGAAAACCTGGCCTTGATTCTGCAGCTTTTCTCTTAAGATTTGTAGCTTAGCTAATTCCTCTGGATCTCCCTCACCTTCCCTATCTCAATCATCATTTCCCTTCCTAAATTTCCTGTGGGTTTTGGGGGGAAGGGTTGATCTAGGTGGTAGCATTCAAACTTTGTAGACTTAGTTTCTCCATAGTCAAGTAGGGCTTACCCTTGATACAAATTATCTCCTGAATCATTGTATGCAACTTTCCTAACCTTAAAGGCAACAAAACCTCCCGGGACTGAGGCAGGTTCTTCTCAGTCTCTCATTCCTGTGTCCCTCCCCCTCCTGAAGCTTTTCCCTAGGCGGTTGTTAGAGATACCTTGTATCCCTCTGTCCTTTATAATCAACCCTGAAACTCAATAAACTCTGTTGTCATTTAATCAAACCTTTGGCTAAATCATTGGTTGAATGATAAAAGAGGGAGAAGGAGAGAGAAAGGAATAGTTTCTCTCTGGGTCCTGAGGGGAGCTGGAGGTGACCATCTTGGAGGAAGTGGTGATCTCTATACTTCCTCTGGACTTTTCCTTTGTGAACCTGAGAAACTGACTAGCAAGCTCTCTAGTCAGTTTCAAGCCATTTCTGTCTGGCCCCAACCTTTGTCTGTAGAAGTGCCCTTCCTCCTACCTGGAGGGCTCAGTCTGTTTCCCTTCAGTGTCTCTGTCTCAAATCTGTGTACCCAGCCTGTGTCTCCCTGCTGCAGCTGCCTGCCCAACTACCTCATCCTCTCCCTTTGCTACTCTTTATACTTCAGTGTTTATATTTCCAAAACTCAGTCATTCCCTTACCTCTCCTATCACCTCAATTTACTACTTCCACTACTGCACCCTCCTTTCCTACCTTCTGACTTGGGGATCTACAAACCCCATCCACTTGCTTTAACCCCTATTACAACTTTACCTGTTTTAATCCCCTTATTACAACTAGCTTATTACCTCCAGCCTTTCGTCACTTATTACAATTGACAGGTGAAGACAGTTGGAGACATTGGAATGTTCCCAGAGGCCATGAGGACAGGAGGAAAGGCAGTTGGGCAGAAAGGGTATAAATACCCTGGAAGCCCCGATAGGGACTCTTGGACCCCTTGTCTTTTGGGACCTTGGCTTTGCTTTGGCTGAGCTTTGCCTAAACTCTTGCCTTGGACATTTGATCTTGAACATTGATTGACCTGTGAGTCATACCGTGGATCCTCTGATTCTCTCTGAATCCCTAGATATTTAGACCTAAACCATCTCTAGATATTTAGGTATGGGGGGGGGGGTGGAGGGAATCCAGGAAGTGGGTAGGAGAAGAAGAAGAGGGTGGTAAGGGTAGTATTTCCTGAAGGCTGTAGGACTGGCAAAACAACTAGCAGTAAGAAGCTGAGAGAAACAATCATCAATATTTGCATCATCCAAACAGTTTGCTTACTCTGGTTTGGCTGTGGCCAGGCTGAGCCAGAGGAGGTGAAGAACAAGCCAGCATTACTGAACAGCCTACAGTCCCGAGGGATTAGTGTCATAGAAGTGATAGGGTCACCTATTCACAACCCATTCCTGATCATTCCTTTCCCTTGTATACAACATAGATAAAAGTTATTAAGTACCTTCCTGGAGTAGTTATTCCATCACCACTCTGGGGAGGGAGTAATGCAGTCAGATGAACGTTATCCAAGGCTGATAGAGCCCAATATCAATAATCAATCAACCCCAGGTGGGATCTGAAAGGGTTACCCATCCAATGACCTTTAGGGTTCCTGCCTGGGCACTGTTATCAAGAAGGGCAGTAATTATAACATCCAGCTGGTTGGCTGGACTCTGGAGTCCCTGCACCAGCCATTAGGGAACCAAACAAAGCTTCCTCAGTTTATATACAGATTAATAACAACTACAATAACTAGGCTTAGTAACATTAGTAGAGTATAGAAATTATCATCTCCTTTATTTTTATAACACATTTGATTGTTCCACAATGTTTCAGTTACTGTGTACAATGTTCTCCTGGTTCTGCTCATTTCGCTCCACATCAGTTCATGGAGGTCTTTCCAGTTCTTACAAAAATCCATTGATTCATCATTCCTTATTGCACAATAGTATTCCATCACCAACAAATACCACAATTTGTTCAGCCATTCCCCAGTTGAAGGGTATCCCCTCATTTTCCAAATTTTTGTCAACACAAAAAGTGCAGCTATAAATGTTTATGCACAAACATTTTTTATTATCTCTTGGTGTATAAACCCAGTAGTGGTATGGTTGGATCAAAGGGCACGTGTTCTTTTAAAGCCTTTTGGACATAGGGATGGTCCACTTTAGAAGGTAGTGTGCAAATCCATCAAGGCTATGCCAGAGACAATTCAGAATGCCTTTCAAGAGCCCACTTTTAAATTTTCAATGTGACCATTTGCACCTCAAAAATGAACAAAAGCAACACATTAGGGCTTGGTTTATTTTTGTGTTGCTTCTCTACCCTTAAGAAAGTGATGGAGAAAATGTTAACTTAAAAACCTCATCTTGTTTAAAAAAACAAAAATAAAAATAAAAAACTCACCTAAAGTTTTCTCTAGTCAGTTGCCAAACACTGACCCACACACTCTCTCTGACTCGAAGTGGTTCTAAAGCCAAGGTTGGAGGGTCTCTTCTTGACTGTGTCATCGACAATGAGGAATGAGGTGGATGAAATAGCCTCAGGTTCCCTGACCCTTAGACTTTCTGACCCCCAGAGAGATTATAACTATCTTTGCAGTCTTCATAGCACCTTGGACAATACTCTGCCAATGTTTAGTCACAGAATGACATGTTTAACACTAGCAAGTGAAAGAAAAACATTTAAAGGCTAGCAGAATCTTTCAGGTCACACACACATATATCCATATCGATTTATCATAGCCGAAGTTGAAAGAAACATTAGGGGCCACCTAGTTCAGCCCCTTCAATTTACTGATGAGGAAACAGTTGGAAGGGGAATGGATGATGTGCCCAGTTCCCACCACGCAGTGCTGATTCCACACACCATGGGGAGGTGAGCCAATGGCCACTGACAAAGACCAAATCAATGGCAAAGAGAGTCCCAGGAATTTAATGAAAATCTACAATTGGCAGCTGGCCCTAGAAGGGCACAGCTGCACACATTGATAATTAATTGAGTCTTGAGTACATACTTTAAAAAAAAAAAAAACCTTTACCTTCCATCTGAGAATCAATACTGTGTATTGGTTCCAAGGCAGAAGAGTGGAACAGGCAAGGCAATGGAGGTTAAGTGACTTGCCCAGGGTCACACAACTGGGAAGTGTCTGAGGCCAGACCTGAACCTAGGATCTCCCGTCTCTAGACCTGGCTCTCAATCCACTGAGCCACCTAGCTGCCCCCTCTTTCTTGCACACATTCTGTCAAGTTACCCACTGTGTCCTTGCCTTGTGATTCTCCGGCTACAGATCCTTCTCTGTCTCCACCTTTGCCTCTGCTTCATTCTGCTTTCCATCTCCCCAGCTACTCAATTTGTATGTATCACCCTCTTTTCCTTGATTCTCAGAAGGTCTGTTTTTCTTCTCATTTTTAATTTCCATGGCTTATATTACATTCTGGCTTTAGGAGTTCTTGGCCACTAGGTGATGAAGTGGATAGAGCCAGCATCAGTTCTGGAGTCAGGAGCACCAGAGTTCAAATCCAGCCTCAGACACTTACTAGCTCTGTGACCCTGGGCAAGTAATTTAACCTCTAGTGACCTCAGTTTCTTCATCTGTAAAATGGACATAATAATATTACCTACATTCTCAGAGATGTGAAAATCAAATGAGATAACAATTGTAAAGTACTTGGCATGCCAACTGGCACATAGTAACCACTATATAAATGTTAGCAATTATTATGACTTGCCTTTTAAAATATTCTTCCATACTATTGTGCTCAAAGGAATAATGAACTGGAGGAATTCCATGTGAACTGGAAAGACCTTCAGGAATTGATGCAGAGTGAAAGGAGCAGAACTAAGAGAACATTGTACACAGAGACCAACACACTGTGGTAAAATAGAATGTAATGGACTTCTGTACTAGCAGCAATGCACTGACTCAGGACAATTCTGAGGGACTTATGGAAAAGAATGCTACCCACATTCAGAGGAAGAACTGCAGGAGAGGAAACACAAAAGAAAAACAACTGCTTGAACACAGGGGTTGAGGCAGACATGATTGGGGATGTAGACTCGAAACTACCACACCAATGCAACTATCAACAATTTGGAAATAGGTCTTGATGGATGACACATGTTAAACCAGTGGAAATGCACGTTGGCTATGGGGGGGGTGAGGGGGTGGGGGGATGAAGGGGAAAGTAAGAACATGAATCATGTAACCATGGAAAATTTTTTCTAAAAAATAAAATGAAAAAAAAATATTCTTCCATTTTCCAGCTGTACCTTTATGAGGCTTTTTTCCTTCTCTTAAAATATTTCAACCAAAACCACATCACAATAGATTTAGGGTAGAGCAGATTCAAAAATCTTCTATTGAGCCAGATAGTAAAGAGATTTGCAGAAATATACAAAGTAATACCACTCTTATCACTATTTTAGCTTGAAAAATTATTTTTCATAAATGTTATTTTTATTAAAATGTAATGGGTTTATTATTGTTATTTTAAATAAAATATAATATTTAAATAAAAATAAAATATTAAGTTTTTTTAAGCTTCAAATTCAGTTTTACTCTCTAACATAGTAAAAATTGATAGACATAACTCACATAAACAAAAGTTCTTTGAGTCCTCAATAAATTGTTAAGCCTGTAAAGGAATCCCAAAGCCAAAAAGTGTGAGAACTGCTATCCTAGAGGCCAACAGAGGGCCATTGGAGTTTATTGAAGAGAGTGAAATGGTCAATTCTATCACCTTGGCAACAGCATGGAAGATGGTTTGGAGTGGGAAGGGACTTGGGGCAGAGAGATCAATTAAAAAGGCATTACAATAATTTAAGGGAAAGATGTTGAGGCACTAGATGAGGGTAAGATGTTATAAGAGGAGATATGAAAACAAGATTTGACTATATAAATGAGGCTATGGACCTTGGAGCCTAGAAGAATAGTGGTGCCTCCAAAAAAAAAGAACCTTTGTCGAGAGGAAGATTGAGAGGAGAGATAATGAGTCCTTTTTTGGTCATGTGGAGATTGAAGGTATCTAGGACATCTAGTGTAAAATGTCCACTAGGCAATCAGTGATGCAGGATTGCAGCTCAGGAGAGAGACTAGATCTAGATATGCCCATCTTCGAAGAGGGAGTTTCAATGGAGAGTTAAAGAGTTCCATGCCACCATAATAGTGCAAGTGAAAACTGTTTACAATGACTACAGTTACTGAAGGGCTAAATGCCAATAATAGGAGACTGAGTGCCTGGGATAGGCTGAGAAAAGCACTTCTTTCATCATTTTTTCCCCCTCTTCCCTGTTCTAGAGGAGAGCAGTAGTCAGTTTGATATCCAATCAATTAACCTTTTTACTGTGGATTTGGTGAAGAAGAAACACATTTCAGACTTTCTGTCTTTGAGTGATTAAAAAAACAGATGGACAGCTGGATCATAGCCCAACAGTTTAAAGGGAACCCAGAGACTATTTGATCCTACCCTCTTGTTTTATAGCTATGAAGGATGTGATCCAGATAGATCAACTGAGTTGTTTAAAGAGCCTGGGTTCCTTATGAGGATCGAATGGGAGCTTCTGAGGGAAGGGAATCCTTTGACCAAGGTAGTAGGAGAATAGAAGACATAGGTAGGATGAAGCAGGGGACAAATTAGAGCTAAAAGAAAGATTGAGATCAGATAAAAGCAATAGAAGACTATCCATCCCTGAGTGGGAAAGATTTGAATAATGACAAATTACTTGGCTCAGAGCAGAAAAGGTTGCTTTCTTTATCCAACAATGGCTTGACCTTGTCCAGCTCTTCCTTTGAGCATCTCCCAGAGTCCTCTCAGCTTCTTTTGGCAAGGTGCCATTGGGAGAATGACTAGGAAACCAAACGACAGCAGAGATACAGTAGTTCCCTTGGCCTCCTTCCTCAGACTGAAAATGTAAAGTCTATGGAGGATGCTGAGCGATCATAAGCCAAGAATGAGCCACCCCAAGTTGAGATGGGGAGGCTCTCCATAACCAATGAGTCCTTCCATCTCCAAAATGAATTATGTGCTGGGGGACTCCAGATTGGAGTCACTTTGATCCAAACTGCTATACCTGTTCCCTTCTCCTCTTTTCCCCAATGGAAAAAAGAAAATCACTTTTGGTGCTGGTGGTGGTGTTGGTGTTTTGTGTGCGTGTGGTTTAAAATGGTAAATGGATGTCACATAGAAGACATAAGAGCCCTCACTCAAGAAACATATGGAGTCACTGACCTCCTTGGTCAGTCTGTCCTTTCTTCTTCACCCCTCTTCCCCTGTGTTCCGCTCTGCTTCAAATCCCCAGGATCAAATCTTCCATCAGTGTCCCCAAAGGAAATATAAACACTAACAGAAGAACAGACTTTAATTGATATTAGACCCACTGGCTGATATCCTTTAAACATTCTGCTTTAATTTCTTCAGACTTTGGGGAGGGGACTGGCTTTCCAAAATGCGCTGACGGTTTCAAAGATGAGGTAACCAATTCAAACCCCTTGTCTCTGGTGGATATTAGCCTCATCTGTCAGAGCTTCCTTTTTTCCAATTGACACGGACTGGGCATGTTCCTGTGTGCTTGTATGTGTGTACATAGATAAGCGTATGTAGTCTTATGTGTTAATTAACTATTTGCCCATGACCTACATTAATCAAGGTTGTAGTTCTGCCCTAGGTGATGTACAAAATTAAACAGATTAATTAACTAGGCACATAGCCAGGGACATAAGGAATGGGAATGGATAGTGAGTGGGGGCAAATGAGCTGCCAATCACCTGAATGATAAAAACAATACCCTTCTCCAAGAAAAAAGAAAACTACATCCTTACATCCAGAGGAAAGACAGAGCCCTGGGAACCATTCATATTGGGGTAGAGCTAAGAGGTAAATTTGCAACCTGTTCCCTGAAATCCTAACAGAGAAGAACAGGTAGGTTGGGTGACACCCAAGTTTGGTTAGGTAGGTTGGGTGATACCCAAGGAATCTTTGAAGTTGGCAGGCCACATTACAAATAGATGTAAGAAATTAGAAAGTGTTGGGCTAATGAAGAAACTTTCCCACAGTCTTACAGTTTAGTAAGTAACATTCCTAAAACTCTTTCAGGAGGAAATGCATTCTACCTTATGTAATGTGGACCTGGCCAATGAGTCCTGGGAGCAAGCAAGATGGATGAGCCTATTTCTGGGAAGTTTCTGATGAATGTGGAATGGAGGAGACTGGAGCTCCACTTCAAATCATGTGTGGTATGCTCTGACTGCTGCCAGCCCATTTGGAAGAAGAGATCTGAGAGTTTGCCTCTTCTGAATGAGCAGGTATTCTGATTAATCCCAATCTGATTACTTTGTGGCAAGAAGTTTGTTGGGTTTTTTTGGTTGGTTGGCTGCTGAGCTGAAATGAAAAGTCACACAAAAAGGAGACTTGATCCTCTTTCCTGTAGGGTTGATTTGAGTGAAGAAGATATGCTTGTAAGCCTCTGGCTGGGGAGAAGACTGGAAGATTCTCCTCACCCAGGGGCATATGAGGGATTTTTAATATGGACCTCTCTGTTCTTTACCATTGAGTTTATACTTTCCTGCTCATAATTGAAAGCATATTGGAGAGGGCTATGACTATGGGAGTTTTGAAATGTCTTAATGGAGTACCAAGGGTCTAGAACCCAAATGCAAGTCATAGTTTACTACCAGATCAACCATGTGAGGCAACCCTGGAGTTGAAAGCTGGACCCTCTTCATTACTTTCATCAGACACTCCCAGAAGCAAACTCCAACATACTTACTTCCAAGACTCATTAGCTAGAGCCTAGTTATACTTACTTTAGAGTCCTCCAAGGAGCTCTGGATGGCAACTCATTGGAGATGTTCCTATTCAGGTATGGACTGGACTGGACAGCTCCCAAGGCCCCTTCCTATTAGATTCTAGAATTTTCTCCAGGCTGGGTCTGGTCCAAGGTGCTTTAAACTCCACCAGAACAAGAGAAATAATTGGGTTACTGGTCTAAGCCCGGATAAAGGAGCCAGAGGAGAATGACCATGTTTGTCAATACCATAAATGCCATGTATGATCAAAGATTTAGAGCGAGAAAGAAGGGACCTTAAAGGCCATCTAGCCTAACTCTTTCATTTTACAGATTAAGAAACAGAGGCTCCAGAGGTGAAATGGCTTGCCTAATGTTATATAAGTCTAAAAATGGCAGTGCTAGGATTCACACTCAGGCCCTCTGACTCTAAACCAGAACCATTGCCCCTGTACCACAGGGGAATCACAGATAGATCAGTGATCTAGTGCTGAAAGTAACCTCATCTAGTCTAAATCCATATTGCAGATGTGGAAACTGAGGCCCAAGAAGGGATCCTGACTTGTCTCAGGGTCATCAGCCAAAAGTAGTAAGGCTAAGAAGAAGGCTTTAAGCCAGGTACTGTTAGAAAATGTTTCATTGGGAGAATCAAAATGAATTATTTTCTATTACCTAATTATATGTATCCACTACAATGCAGTTTTAGACAAACCTGCTATCATCAGAGGATTCTATTGTTCAGCTGCTTTCTAATCAATGAAGCCTTTCCAGTGGCCAGAATGAGGTGTTCTTTGCTTTCCAGTAGTGAGATAAGTGGTTGTTAGATGCCCAGCTCTGACCAATTTTTCAGAAGTGCAGTGACATGTGTTACAAAAGCAAGCTTTACTCTAATTAGAGAACAAGAGAAACAATGGGGTTACTGGTCTAAGCACTGATATGCTTAAAAAGGACACAGAGGAGATGACCACGTTCATCAATACCATGTGCCCGTTCCAGAGAATTCATTTATATGCTTCAAAAAAAACTGTCAGTCCATTATCTAGTGGAACATTCTGTTGTAACTTCTCTTATCTGATTGGAAATGGTGTCATTTATTTCTTATCTTGACTGGTCATTTTTTGACTTTTTTTTTTTTTGTCCACTGATCTCTGGTTCAAGTTAAAACTGGTATGTACTCAGAAACCGAGCCCAAAGACAGACAGATGCAACTATTTGCAAATGGGTCAAGCAGCCCAGTACAAATCAAGAAAAAACATTTAGGCTCACATAAAACTGCTGGGTCATTTGCCTTTCCTCAGATGAGCAAGGTAAAATAATTTCGGTCAAAATGGAAAGTAGTTCTATTGTATTTTTTTTTCCCTACAGTCCTAGCACACAGACTTCTTTCCTCACTGTCCTGACTGAGATCAAGGCAATGGTGAAACAAGGAAGCAAGGAAAAAAGATAGCCTAGCAAAACATTTCAATTAAAAAAAAATAATAAACACTTTGTCTTTGGAAGAGGAATTGAACAAGACCCAACCATAATCATGCTATCACTCCTTAATAGAATAGTCCTCCAAACATTGTGCTGAATCCTCAGTCTTGGGCCATTGCTACAGCCCCTTTCCCCTCCTCTTTGCCTGTCTCTTTGGATTTAGGTGCCCTATGAACTCTTATTTAGGAGAAAGAAAGAATTTTTGTTATCTAAAATTTGACAAGATCCAAAGTGACTAGTTGTATTGCTGATATATATATATATGTATATATATGTATATATATATATGTACAATAAAGGCAAGAATGTGCCTAGGAGGGAAGAGAGCAATGACCTTATTCACTTAACTTTTTTGTGGGGGTTCACATTGATTTGTGTGCTGCTAGAGAGAATATNAAAAAAAAATAATAAACACTTTGTCTTTGGAAGAGGAATTGAACAAGACCCAACCATAATCATGCTATCACTCCTTAATAGAATAGTCCTCCAAACATTGTGCTGAATCCTCAGTCTTGGGCCATTGCTACAGCCCCTTTCCCCTCCTCTTTGCCTGTCTCTTTGGATTTAGGTGCCCTATGAACTCTTATTTAGGAGAAAGAAAGAATTTTTGTTATCTAAAATTTGACAAGATCCAAAGTGACTAGTTGTATTGCTGATATATATATATATATACATGTATATATATATATATATGTACAATAAAGGCAAGAATGTGCCTAGGAGGGAAGAGAGCAATGACCTTATTCACTTAACTTTTTTGTGGGGGTTCACATTGATTTGTGTGCTGCTAGAGAGAATATCTTGGGAATTTCTAGCCCTAGGTCAGTTAATTCACTGGAACAGAGGACAGTGATCTATTTACTCGGCAGACATAAGGACATAAGATAGGTGTTGAAAACAAAAGACATTTTTAGCCTGGGGACCCCAATGCCTGGCTTATGTCCTCTGAATGGAGTGGCTGAGACTAAAGAGCCATCATCCTTTATCAGTTAGGTTATTATATCCTGACAGTTAGAAGCCCAGGTTAGCTAAAAAGTGACTTTCGTGGGATGAAGTCCAGAAGCTAATAGAAGGAAGCAATTGCCAACAGAGGTGGCCACACCAAAGAGCCACCATATGATCTCCCAAGACCCAAAGAGCAACTCATCCAGGGGAGATGCTACTATAAGCTTCAAAATCAATATCCAAAATATTCCAAGTATTATGTTTAATAAGATTTATTAAATTTAACTTAAAGCAAAAGGGAAACTAAAAGACTAGAGCAGTGATTCCCAAAGTGGGTGCTACCTCCCCCTGGTGGGTGCTGCAGCGATCCAGAAGAGCAGGGATGGCCACAGGTGCATTTATCTTTCCTATTAATTGCTATTAAAATTTAAAAAATAATAATTTCCAGGGGGCTAAGTAATATTTTTTCTGGAAAGGGGGCGGTAGGCCAAAAAAGTTTGGGAACCACTGTACTAGAGTCAAGAGGGAGCTCACCCAAGCCATGCCCATGGAAGAGAGAGAGAGGGAGGAGTCTACAGAACTGTATAAACAATAACATAAAGATGTACATAAACAAAAAGGGAAAAGGAATTTGGGGACAAGGAAAGAATTCTGGAAGATGGAGTTCAAAGGTACAAAATTTCTAATTAATACACCACACTCAGCAGGCTCACTGAGAGCACCATAATGATAATACCAAAAGACACAGGTGATCCTGCAGCTTTAGAAAGATGAGTGTGGACTCTGGTGGCATTCATTCCTTACATGTGGAAGTCTCCAAATAGGTGCTCTGACCAAATTAATTTCATTTCTTACTACTAATGATAATTGTGAGGAATTGAGTCCTAGGTATAGAGGAAAATGTTTCAATATTATTTTATTTTTTTACTATGCTGTTTCATAAAAGGGCTTTGCTTTGAGTGCTTTAATTGTGTATGACGAGAAAAAAATTAAAGAATGAATCAGGTGGTTTGTGATAGTTTGGGGGGATATAAATCCATGGAGTACCTTGAATCTGGGATTAGCTATTCTAGGAATGCCAATTGTGAAAAGGAAAACCCTAATTGCTATACCTTTTTGACTTGGTTTTTTCCTTTAGGCTTTTCCATTTGCAATTGCGACCATTAGAACTTCCTTAGGGGAAGACCATAACTAGGATGGGACAACTATGGCTCAGTTGATATGTTGATAGCACTTTGTCCCCGAGTCATTCCTTTTCCCAGCCTTCTTTAGTGTATGTCTCCCTGCTTCTCACCCCAACTCCATTTCTATTTAAATCAACTCTGCCATTGCTTCTGGGTCAAATTTCTTCCCAGGAGCCCTAAATAACATCCCATTAACTTTCTGTACCCAAGTGCCCCCCCTCCCTTGGCCACTATACTCAATTATATAATATAATGTAAGCTCTTTGGGGGCAGCTAGGTGATTCAGTAGACAGAGAGCCAGGCCTAAAGATGGGAGGTCCTGTGTTCAAATATGGCCTCAGACACTTCCTAGCTGTGTGACCCTGGGCAAGTCACTTACACCCATTACCTAACATGCCTAGTCCTTACTTGCTCTTCTGCCTTGGAACCAATACTTAATATTGGTTCCAAGACAGAAGGAATGGGTTTTTTAAAAAAATTATCATCTTTATGTTGATGATTTCTGAATCTACACCCTTAGCTTCTATCTCTCTTCCAGGCTTCTGACATCCTTCTTGCTGGTCATTTCTACCCCTATCATCTCAAACTCAACATGTCAAAACTAAATTCACCGTCTTTCCTTTCAGACTAACTTATTTACATGTATCACCCAGATTGAATTGCTTGTCAGCTCCAGGAAAGGGGAGAGAAGAAAGGAGGGAGACAATTTGGACTGTATAACTTCAGAAACTGATGTAGAAATGTGTTGCTACATGTAATGGGTAAAAATAAATAAATAAAGACCAAACTAGCTCCTTTTTTGACTGTCCCATTTATGTCAAGGATATCATCCATGTCCCTAAATCTTGATTTTAATTCTTGACTTTTCTCCTTGTCCAGATCTCCAATATCGCCATAATACTTCTACATAGCTTCTGTAAGAACTTACGAACCACAATAGTAGAAAATATTCAAAATAAAAATAAAAATGAAAAAAATTTAATTTAATTTAATTTAAAAAGAACCACAATAGTGTGGGGTCATTACATTTGGGGAGGGGGAAAAAAAGCTTGACTTTCTAGATAAATGTTTTCAAGTAAGTGCTCTGCTTCACTTGTCCAAGACCCTAATTCCTGCCTGCCCCACCCTCACCTCTGGGCCACTAAGTTCAGTGACCACCCAGACTTCTTTTCTTTACATGTGGTCATCTTGGCATTTTAAATTCTGACTTTCCTCCTGCTTGGTGATCTCCCAATTGTATTTCTAATATTTGACACTTAGCCCCTCCTCCATCTTCACAAAGAGTCCTCCTTTGAGAATTTACACTAATAAGACTGTTTCTTTATGTGGCCCTCAATGGCAGTGTTTATTCCTTTATCACAGACCGCTCTAATCTCTAAAACCTCCTTTTTGCAATGGGGATGGGGAACTAGGAAGAAGGAAGTCATGAGGAAAAAATATAAGACGCAAGATGAGCCCACGTGTCAGTTTAAAAAAATGATCGGTTTTAGAACTCAAGAATCTTTGGTAGTTGAAATTTTGTCAACTGTAAAGACACACCGCTCTCCTGAATAGATCTCAGATTTAGTTAGAAATGATTAATGCAGGGTGTAGATGCGGCTTTAAGTCAACTTGAATGTAAGCCATTGTGTGACTTCAGCAGAGCTACCTTTATTAACCAAGATGAGCCATTAATGATGGTTTCTAAGCCATCGGCATGAAATATGAGTCTATTTTTATAGAAATCATTTAATATCATTATTTTCTTTTCTACCAAGAGAATATGAACAGCTGGCTAGTCCTCTGGTTCAGTTGCTATTCTAAAGAGCTTCCATCCTCTTTTCTACTTTATGCTCTATCCTAATATTGCAACCCCAATATCTCAGCTCTTCTCCTTCCATCTTTCCACAGACATAGACTTAGAGATCTGTCTTTGAGTCTAACCCTCTCATTTCATTTTTTTAAAAGAGGAATAGAGGCCCAGAGAAGTTGTAACTTGCCCAAGAACAAATGGTAGAACCAATATTAGAATTCCGGTTCCCCCCAACCCCACTAGATCCAGAGTTCTTGACGCTATATTGCACCACCTGACTTTGCTCCAATGCTCTTTACTAAAACCTATCCAAAATGTTAGGTGCTCATTAAATTCTAACTTACTGACAACAAATAACAAACTAATATCCTCTTCCTTCAACTGATATAAAAGAAAGGAGATAATTGACTTCTGGAGTGAAATGGATCAAAATCTTGTTCCTGCCTTTCAAAGTTAGGAAAGCAGTGTACCAATGAGCAGAGTTCGCTTGAAATGTTTCAGTAAATACTTACCATGGATTTTGGTACCGGTGAGTGACCTGGTGCTCTGCAGCTTTCTTAAATTCTCCTTGCTGTAAAGAAGACAAAATCACATACCCCAGTTACTGACTGAATCTATGACTTTTCTGAGAGAAAGAGAGGGTAAGGCAGGGAATCCCTGAAGAGGCTAGCAAAACAAAAGAAGAAAATCTGAATTGTGTTTCAAAGAAAAACTAGAGAGTAGAGAATGGTGCAAGCAAGCCAATATTCCATTTCCTAGACAGAGAAGTTGAGAGGAAAAGATAAATTTGTTCATTCCTTTCTGCTTGTGTGAATTAATTAATTAAAGGTTTACCATGTGCAGAGCTCCAGACTAGATGTTCTGGGGGAGGGGGGGAGGGGAAGTCCAGTAAAACATATCAAGGTAGAAAGGCAAAGTGGGGAAGATGGTAAGAAATCTAACAGATATACAAATATTCAATACTCTATTGCTTAATAAATGTTTTTAATAAATAGTGAATGTTAGACAATGACTATTCCATGGGCAAGTGGTTTAAACCTCTTAGTATTCCAGGCAACTCCATAAGACTAAGTTATAGAATAATTGCTGACCTCACTAGAGGAGGAAATTTCCACATCTGGAGTTCCTTGTTTCAAAGATAAGGTTGTATGTAAGAAATTTAGATATTGACAATTATAGAGTGTTTGTTTTCCAAAGCATTGTGTTCTGATGATAGACCATTAGGGAGCTGATGTTCAAACCCACTAATATGTGTGATCAATCACCCACCATTTGGATCATCTACAAAAATTCTCTCCTAGATGAATAACCTAGCATTCTCTGTATTTTGTTACTGATTTTCATCAACTTGATCTCATTTTGTTTTGCCCTCATGTTCATCTTATAAATATCCTCATCTCCTCCCTTTCTGTTAAAAGCATAAAGATCAAGTCTAGAATGAAAAGAGATTCTGACCTACAGTTATATCTCAAATATCTCCAATAAGTATTTATTAAATGCCTACTATGTGTCTAACACTGTACTAAGTGCTGGGGATATTAATAGAGACAGTCTTTGCCCTCAAGAAGTTTACAATCTACTGGAGAGGGATGACATACAAAGAAAGAAGGGAAGGACAGTTGGTGGGGAGACTAACAAATCCTGGGCGTGGGGGCATTTGGTATTTATAAGTTTTCAAATATGTAGAAGAGTAGCTCTGTGAAAAAGAGACCCAAGCCTAGAGATGGGAGGTCCTGGATTCAAATGTGACTTCAGATACTTCCTAACTGTGTTTCTGGGCAAGTCACTTAACTCCCATTGCCTAGCCCTTATGGCTCTTCTGCCTTGGAACCAATACTTAGTATCAATTCTAAAATGGAAAGTAATGATATAAAACTAAAAAAGAAACAGGTAGAAGAGTGAATGCTGAGTAGAATAAACTGATAAAGCCTAGTTTCTGCCCTCCATAAAGAAAGACATTGAGAAGGGTGGGAGGGGAAGGGAGGGAAAAAGGGGGGAAGGGGGTGAAGGAGGGGGAATGGGGGGTTGGTACTTCACCCTCTGCCCCTCCAATCAGGGAAGAGGAGGCTGCGTGAGGTGGTGTCAATCAAGGCTCAAGTTAGCAGCTTGTTAATAGAAGTGCTGAATTTAACCTGGAAGGGGCAAATGCTGCTCACTTGCCTGACAGCCTTAATGTCTCATGGCCTTGGGGGTCATAATTGTGGGAGAATTCTCTGGCAAATCACCTGTCTGGACTTGCTATATCTTTTACCCATTCACAGACCAGGAACTTCTAAAGTCAACAAAGACCTTCAGTATTCAGTTTTTACTGTGCAAAGAGAAACTTGTGCAAACAATTTCCTAGAGGCAGTAAAAGCATTTAATTAGCATTTTTATTTATTATTATTTTATTGTAAATACTAACAAAATAATAGAAACTTCTCAACACTTTTCCTTTATCCTCTTCCCCAGTAGAGTCCTGGAAGGAACCTTCTCTTCTCTAATTCCCAGAGGGTAGAGCAAGTTTGCCTAGCCTACAGCACTTAAGAAGAGTTCCAAGCAGCAGATCTCCAGAGTCTGGGGGGCTTTATGACTGCTCTCCTTTGCTCTTGGTCACTTGCCTCCGGTCATCATTCTGTAGCATTAACACACTGGGCCATTTGCACAGTTCTGCAGGCAGCTTTCTCCTGTAGCCTTTCTGGAGGCTACATGGATTCCTCACCATCTCATTGACTCAAGACCTGCTACCATTTCTCTCACTTAGAGCAGTTCCTGCATCATCCTTCAATTACCTACTTGTCCAAAAGGACATGCCCGATACTTCCAGGCTAGCATCTCATAGGAATTTAGGTTCTTGGCCCATTTGCTAAGCAAGTCCAGTTCTTAGAACCTGGGACTTTTTGGAAAATAGGAAAATACAAGTACTTAGAATAGAAAGACTTCAGCCATTCCCCAATTGATAAATGAGCAAGAGACATGAATAGGCAATTTTCAGATAAAGAAATCAAAACTCTCAATAACCACACAAAAAAGTGTTCTAAACCTCTTATAATTAGAGAAATGCAAATCAAAACAACTCTGAGGTACCACCTCACACCTAGAAGATTGGCTAAAATGACAGCAGGGGAGAGTAATAAATATTGGAGGGGATGTGGCAAAATTGGGACATTATTGCATTGCTGGTGGAGTTGTGAATTGATCCAACCATTCGGGAAGGCAATTTGGAACTATACCCAAAGGGCTTTAAAAGACTACTTGCCCTTTGATCCAGCCATAGCACTGCTGGGTTATACCCCAAAGAGATCATATGGGAAAAGACTTGTACAAAAATATTTATAGCTACACTCTTTGTGGTAGCAAAAAATTGGAAAAGGAGGGAATGCCCTTCAATTGAGGAATGGCTGAGCAAATTGTGGTATCTGTTGGTGATGGAATACTATTGTGCTATAAGGAATAATGAACTGGAGGAATTTCATGTGAACTGGAATGAGCTCCAGGAATTGATGCAGAGTGGAAGGAGCAGAACCAGGAGAACCTTATACACAGAGACGGATACATAAGGGACATCTCAACTAGCAGCAATGAAATGATCCAGGACAATTCTAAGGCACTTATGAGAAAGAACGCTATCCACATTCAGAGGAAGAACTGTGGGAGTATAAACACAGAAGGAAAACAACTGCTTGATCACATGGGTTGATGGGGATATGATTGGGGATGAAGACTCTAAGCAATCACTCTAGTGCAAATATTATGGAAATAGGTCTTGATCAATGATACACATAAAAAGTCAGTTACAGTCAATCAACAAACATTGATCAAGACCTATTTCCATAATATTTGGAATTGTTGGTTGGCTACAGGAGGAGGATGGAAGGAGGGTAGGGAAAGAACATGATTTATGTAACCATGGGAAAATATTCTTAATTAATTAATTAAACTTAATTTCAAAAAAATTAGAAAGTTATTAAAAAAATTAAAAAGAAAAAAATTCAGAGCTCTGACCTATACAGGGATCAGTCATGACTGTCAACAAAAGACTAATGATGGGGGTGGGGGCAGCTGGGTTACTCAGTGGATTGAGAGCCAGGTCTAGAGACAGGAGGTCCTAGGTTCAAATTGACCTCAGACACTTCCCAGTTGTGTGACCCAGGGCAAGTCACTTAACTCCCATTGCCTAGCCCTTACTGCTTTTCTACCTTGGAACTAATACATGGTATTGATTCTAAGATGGACCAATAAGTCAGTTACAGTCAATCAACAAACATTTATTAGGAATCTACAATGCACTAGGCACTGGGTTACAAAAAAAGGCAAAAAAAAAATAGTTATTGGCCCCAAGGACCTCACAAACTAGTGGGGGGGGAAGTACATATAAAAAGAATCCTAGAAAAGAGGGGAATGGGGAAGGGATGCCCAAGAGATGTTAAAGATCTGCAATTGCAGGGAAATGATTGATTGGATGCCAGGGAAACACCTCCTTAAATGGAGGATCTAGGAGAGAGGTGGAGCGAATGTTCAGCCTGGAGTCAGGAAGTTCAAATCTGGCCTTAGACACTGGCTATATGACCCTGGGTAAGTCACTTAACCTTGCTTGCCTGAGTTTCCTCATCTGTCAAATGAGCTAGAGAAGAGATGCCAAATCACTCCAAAATCTTTGCCAAAAAAACCCTAAATGGGGTCATGAAAAGTGAGATGCAACTTGAATGAAAAAGGAGAGAGGTAGAAGTAGTAGAAATGAGGAGATGAATTAAGCTAGAGGAGTGATCCATCTTCTTTTCATAGATAATCTGACAGGAAATAATTGGCTTGTGGATATTGGAAACCTGACTACAAATTCTTCTCTCATGCCATTCCTGAACACCTTGCTTTATTGAAAGCTGAATTTGTTCTTTTATCTGTGATTTCAGCATCAGTAATTAATTAAAATCTTTCAATATTTCCTATTTTTAAGACAATCTTCTTTGGACTTCATTCCTCTGGTGACCGATATTTGAATCATCTTAATCAAAGGCTACTAGAGAAACAAAATGGCATCTGGTCATTTGGGGAGGGAGGTGATGTTTGGTTTTTGGCACTGATCTTACAGATTTTTACAGAAGTCTAGGATAATACAAATTCCTTGAAATATTTTTTGCTGTAAAGTAAAATTAGTTTTTCTTTGAGCTTATCTTAATTTATCACTTTATTAATATAATAGTATAATAAGTACAATATTAATATAATTAATAAACATATTAACCTGATTAATATTAATTTATTAATGAAACTGGTGTTTTTTGTAGGCTATGGTGTTCAGTCTGTTGTTAAATTAGTCTTTCTGAGTCTCTACTGCTTCCTGAAATGGCTTCCGAGAGGTAAAAACCAAGTCAAGAAATAGCACACCATCTCCATAGAAACAAGTTACTCAGCTGGTTAGAATTTTTCAGTGTTCAAGAACTCACAGCTGACCCTCCACATTTATGTTTAACTTGAAATTTATAATCATCATAGTAATTCCAAAATAGACATTTCTCCCAAAGCTATTAACTTGGGTCTTCTACTGCAATTTAGACATAGCAAATTAAGGTAAATTTCTGGAAGTCACAGGAATTTTTTTTCTCTCACAATTTAGTTAAAATAGTTTGCAGAGATGTGAACCTCATTCCGCTTAGATATTATTGACGTGAGTTGAAGGCTAAGGAATTTAACTTCTGGACACAACCCACCTGCACTTTACTCATAAACTTATATCATTTCTGAACATAATTATGGCTTAATTTGCTTTGGGAATTGCCCAGTTTGGGGAACTGCTTTTCAAAATATTTCCGAGTCTTAATTTGACTCAAATATTTTAAATACTTTTAGAGACTGGGATGGTGACTAGAGAACATTGAAATTGATATTAGGTAGGTTTGATTCACACCTTCAACCCAGAATAGCTTTGTGACCCTGGGCTAGTGACTTAATTTCTTTGAATTGCCATTTCTTTATCAGTCAAATAGGGATGACAATGCTTACCTGCCTCACAGGATTATGATGATTCTCAAAGGAGATAGGATTTGGGAAAGCACTATCTATAGGTTAACTCTTCTGATTGTAAATTAGATAATGGATTGCAAATCGATGGATTTTTTTCTCTGCCTCTAGAACGAAGAATGTTGATTTCTTATGCTTGCTTAGAATTTCTAAGCTCCCCTGACTTTTCACCTTAGAACAAATTTGAGTGAAAAATCCCTGGAGGTTAACTTTTCTTATATAACTCCCTCCTCTACCCTTAAACCTGCGCCTTTATGTGTTGCAGTTTGCTAAATGTCGTAGTTAACCCCATAGGCTCTGGACTTGCCGCTGTTCAAGAAAGACCCTCCCGTTGTTGCTACCTTAGAGTTGAGCTGTTTAAGGTTGCCCAATGTGGACTGGCTCTCTGAAAGAGCCAAAAGAAACACAAAGCGGGCTTGTGAATGGAACGTCTGAAGTAGGATTCTTTTTCTAAGGAGAGTGTCGAGTAAAAGGACAACATTAGTTTCAGACTTTTTCAATGCATAATGCACAAATTCTGCATTCCATTTTTCCCTTGCCCAAACGGGAAAGAAAACCCCCAAAAAGCCAAGGCAGAGAGCCTTGCTTCGTTTTCTGCCCCCAAAGACACACAGGCTTGAGTTCCTGCCAACATTTATGATGCTGCGGTCACGTTATCTCTTTCTGCTGCAGTGCCTTTACGCGTGTCCAGTTAATACAATATCGACTACTTGCGGAGAGGCTAAACATGGGGTTTATGCAAATCAGCCAGCTACCAGGTGGGATTCTTTGCTTTCGCCCAGGGATGCTGTCATTCCTAGCGTTTCTCGGGTGCTAAAGCAATATCGCTAAAGAACTGATGCAAATCGAAAGGGATTTCACCAGTGATCAATGGACTCTCAGGGTCCTCGCTAGCCACTATTCGCCAAGCCAAGACAGGTACACTGCAGTTTGTTTATCCACTCGACAGAGTGACCCGAACCACCAAGAAGTGATAAACACGTGTCTCTCGCAATTCCTCAGATGATGTAATATGCATGTAAATGATATATATCATGTGTGCATGTATATTATATATAAAAGTGAGGGAGAGGGGGACAAAGGAGGAGAGAGAGAGAGAGAGAGAGAGAGAGAGAGAGACAGAGAGAGAGACAGAGAGACAGAGAGACAGAGAGACAGAGAGAGAGAATTTTTCTTCCTGAGCTACTTGACCCAGAGTTCCGACTGAGATCAGGTAGGTCACATAGGCAAGCTTACAAAGCATTTTGGGCTAAGATGAAGTAGGGCATGTAGACAGGAAATGGTGTGTTTTTTTAGCAAAGGGAAAAGGATGCTCAAATTATTACAAAAGGAAAAAAAATGTGTTCCTTAGCATAGCTACTGACACTGGACCAATGGATATAGGATCTTTTTTGTCATTTAGTTAATTAGCATTCCTTAAACTCCGATGATGATGTACCTCACTCTAAAGGATAAAAAGATATGGGTGAGTTCCTGGGAACTATTCAAAGTCCTTTTGAGTTTTCTTTTGTAACTGTAAAGTCATTGTGGGAAGGGAGGTACAAAAGGAGACATTCAGTGCATTTATATAATAATAGCCAATACGACACAAAAATGGAGGCAGTTATGTGTTCCCCCAAATCCACTTTTGACACCAGGAAACAGCAGTGAGCTATTTGGTAAGCAAAGAACCCAACTGATGGATAATTGTTCTGTTCAGGAACTGTTTACTATACGTGAGTTCTTGTTATTGACCACGCTGAATCCTAAGGCCCACTTACAAGCTGATTGTGTCTTGTGTCCTCCCTCCTAAAGGCTGATGGTAGGGGCAGCTAGATAACTCAGTAGATAGTGAGCCAGACCTGGAGATGGGAGGTCCTGGGTTCAAATGATGGCTCAGACACTGCCTACCTGTATGACCCTAGGCAAGTCACTTAACCCCCATTACCTAGCCCTCAACACTCTTCTTCCTTGGAACTAATACATAATATCTATTCTGAGACTGAAAGTTAGTGTTTTTTAAAAAAAAATGGTTGATGTTGAAGTAAGTGAGAACTATTTCATTCAGTGCTGGATCAAATCCTTTCAGTTTCCTCCCTATGATACTTTGAGGAGAAAAGCATTAGTTTTGTTAATTCTTTAAAGTAAAATGTAGTGCAGTTCTTTGTAGTGTAGTTTTTTGCAGCCCCTCCCTTCCCCATACCACAGAAGGCATCATCTTGCAAAATATGTAGATTATATCTTTAGTGTTTCTGCTTCTCAGTTCATTCTCTGGAAGTGAACATTCACAAGTTTTTTTTTTCAAATATTAAATTTGTAGCTATATATAATGTTCTCTTCATTCTACTCATTCCACTCTTCCTTATCTCATGTGTTTCTTTCCAAGTTTTAAAAAAATTAATCTTCCCATTGTTTCTTACTGCACAGTAATATTCCATCACAATGCTATTCCACAATTTGTTTACCCATTCCCCCATTGGTGGACATCCCCCAGTTCTTTGCTACTACAGAGAGAATCGTTATAAATATTTTCTAAACATCTCAGTTCTTTTCCTCTTCCCCTGATCTCCAAAGGATATATAGAGCTTTTCTAAGCAGTATTAAAAAAAAAAAAAGGTGAAACCAGTTATTTTCTCTTGGGCATTATAATGGCTAGTCATGCTCATTTACAAAGAAATCCTTTTCCCAAATTGGTTGATGAGGGCTACCAGTGACTCAAATCTGTTGTCAGAGATGGTTCTGATAGGATGACTGCGGAAAAAACACATACAAAATATTCACTAATGGCTCTTCGTAACGTTCATGCACACTTTCAGAAACACAGCCAGGAAATCTGCTTTTGACCTAGCAGGGTTCAGTTATGTCTGATTAGTGGACATTATCCAATTAACACCACAGTAAAGAAGTTCTCCCCTGAGCACCATATATAAACTTCTACATGACGTGGTAGGCAAACATAAATAGTAGCCAGCTTAAATCAATTGCTACTGAAACTATAATTGTGTTTTCCTAATCTCAGGAATTCTTTTTTAAAAAAGTTTCTAAATTCTCCAGAAAAACAAAAAAACAACAACAACAACCTTAACATAGGAGGAAGGTTCTATGAAAATTTTTTTAGTTTTGTCTTTCTGGACTAAATGATCCAGTTTAAAAAACTCTGAGGGACAGCTAGGTGACACAGTCCATAGACTACCAGAACTGGAGTTGGAAAGACTAGCGTTCCAACCTGGCCTTAGATACTTCCTAGTTATGCAACCCTGGGAGAGTCATTTAACTGCAATTGCCCAAACTTTCCACTTCTGTCTTAGAATTGACACTAATATAAAATAACGATTTTAATTGAAAAGAGAGAAAGGACAAAAAAGAGCTCTGAATCTGGTGTTGGAGGACCTGGATTCAAATCCTTATTTTGTCAGTTCCAACCAGTGTGACCCTGCAAAGACTACTTTACCTCTCTAGGTCTTAGTTTCCTAACTGTTTAATTAAGAAGATTGGACCAGATGGCTTCTAGATCTCACTTTATCTGTCTTTGTCAGTCAGGCACCTGTTAAGTGCTATGCTCTATGCTAAGTACTGAGGATTAAAAAAAAAAAAAAAAAGATAAAAGACCATCCCTACTCTCAGGAAGCTCACTATCTCATGAGGGAGACAACCTGCAATCAAATATGGACCAAAATAAATAACTGTAGCAATCTCATATTCAATAAACCCAAAGATCCCAGGTTTTGGAATAAGAACTCACTATTTGACAAAAAATGCTGGGAAAATTGGAAAATAGTATGGCAAAAATTAGGTCTAGATTAACATCTCACACCCTATACCAAGTTAAGTTCAAAATGGATATATGATTTAAGCATAAAGAGGGATATTATAAATAAATTAAGTGAACACGGAATAGTATACCTGTCAGATATGTGGGATAGAAAGGAATTTAAGACTAAACAAGAGATAGAGAACAGTTTAAAATGTAAAATAAATAATTTTGATTATACTAAATTAAAAAAAGCTTTGTACAAACAAAACTAATGCAACCAAAATTAGAAGGGAAGAAACAAACTGGGGAAAAAAATTTTATGACAAAATTCTGTGATAAAGGTCTAATTTCTCAAATATACAAAGAACTAAGTCAAATTTGTAAGAAATCAAATCATTCCCCAATTGACAAATGGTCAAGGGTTTTGAATAGGCAGTTTTCAGATGAAGAAATCAAAACTATCAATAATCATATGAAAAGATGTTCTAAATCCCTCCTGATTAGAGAAATGCAAAGGAAAATAACTCTGAGGCACCACCTTACACCTAGTAGAGTGGCCAATAGGACAGTAAAGGAAAATAATAAATGTTGGAGGGGATGTGGCAAAATTGGAACACTAATGCATTGCTTGCTGGTAGAATCGAGAACTGATCCAACCATTCTTGAAGTCAATTTGGAATTACGCTCAAAAGACTTTAAAAGAATGCATATTGGGGTAGTTAGGGAGCTCAGTGGATTGAGAACCAGGCCTAGAGATGGGAAGTCCTAGATTCAAATCTGGCCTCAGACTCTTCTCAGCTGTGTGACCCTGGGCAAGTCACTTCACCCCAATTTCCTAGTGTTAAAATCATTATCTGGGATAAGATGGATACCACCTTGACTGACAGGGATGGCAGTTGAAAATTCAGAATGTTTCCAGATTGCCGTGAGCCAGGGACAAAAGTCCATTGGCTCCACCCTATAAATACCCCCTAGGAGCAACAGTTAGGGTCTCAGAACTCCGAGCTGAGACTGGAACAAACGTCTCTTAGAGCAAGAACTGGGACAAAGGGAGGTGACGGGTGGAAAGGGAGGGTAGGCCTGAACCTGTAACCTGTACCTGAGAGAAAACAAAACTCATTACAAATGTGTACAGTCATGTGAAACACATTACATCATTAGCCAAAACCAAAAAAGAAAAGAAATAATGCTTCAGTTGCCCCTCTGAATTCATCACCTTTCTAGATGGAGGTAGACAGCATGATTCCTTTGGAATTGTGTTTGGTCATTCTTCTAGATAAGATAGAAAGGTACAGTATCACTTATGCATATAGAAGGCTTTCCATAGAAAAAGAAAGACATTTCATTAAGTGGGATGAGGTGAAGGAAGAGATGGTGGCAGAATCATTTAGATGATGTGAGATGAGGAGGAGGGTGTTGTCAATAAAGTTGGGGTGCTCTCTTAATCTTTGCTGATAAGAAGGGGTAGAAGATGATTGAGGTGATAGGAGAGGAATGAAAGGGATGGCTGAGTTTAGGGAAGGAATGGGCAAGGCGGTATATTGGGTGATAAGGGAATAGGTGGGGTATTCAGGAGAGGCAGCTAAAACAGGCTAGACACTCAGGCTCCAGACAGAGGATACTGGGGGGAATAGGCTGAACCCTTCCAGGCAGAAAAGGTATCTCTATAGACACAAAGAGTTGGGCCAGTCAGAAAATGGTTCAATCTGCCTTGAGGGCTTTTCTTGTCAGTTTCTCAAGTCCCTCAAGGGAGGAGTTGAAGGGCTCCTCCCTGTCTGTGAATCTGATGGGTTCAGGAGGAAGTCTCGGGTAAGGACTTCCTCCCAAGATGGATGCCTCCAGTTTCCTCAGGAATTAAAATAAATAATTCTTTCCCTCTTCAACCCTTGCCTAATCTTCGACACAATGATTCACCAGCGGGTTTGAATAGGTAACAAAGGGATTTATTAATATTCAGGGTTAGTCAGAAGGAGAGAAGGGTTTGGGGGTTCTGACAGCCGCTAGGGAGAAACTCAAGATGGGGGAGGGTCACAGGAGTGGGTTGGACTGAGAGAGAGCCTGCTCTCCCAGCCAGGAAAGTTTTGGCTGCTTTAAGGTGAAGTGTATACTAAATCAATAAAATAAGGGATAGTTTGATTCAAGGATGTCCTACTTGCCTATAGGGAAACTAAACCTACAAAGTCTAATCGCTAAAACCCAAAAGCCACCCTTCCTCCCAGAGCCCACAGGGAAACCACAGGAAAGGTAACAGGGGAATAATATGGAGAAGGTCAGGGAGAGATCCAGAGAAATTAACTAGGTTCAAATTGTCCAGAGACAAAGCACAGGCCAACAGCAAAGCCAAAAGCCAAAAGCAGAGCTTCAGTTGGACCTTCCACTCTCTTCAAGCCTCAGGTTCCAACTGACCTTCTGTCAGGATTCCAAGGCTTCTAACTGCCAGAAGTTTTCAGTTAACTTTTGCAAGGGCTAAAGCCTTTGTTGCATCTTTGCATTTCAAGGGGGAAAAGGGAACTCTTGGTGAATGGCCTCAATTTTTTTCATTGCAGTATGAAGCAAGATCTCTCAGCCAAGTATTTGGGGGTGGTGGGGTGCAGTAGAGCCAATGGAGATTTGAGGAAGATGAAACAATTTGGAAGAGTTGCTATGTCAAGTTGGATAGGAATTCATAGAGATATTAAAAGATCACTTTGAAACAAGGAGGTTCAAGTAAGATTATATAATATACATTTGTTATAGACCCAGTCAGCAAGGTTCTGAGATTTTTCTCTGGCTTCATTTAGTGGCACATGTGTAAGACAGAAGCCAATGGATGATGGGAGTGATCCAAGACTGAAGGTTAGCAGGATTTTAGTGGGCTACATGCTTAATCCAAATCAATGTAAAAAGGTAACTCCTGAAGTCAGGACAATCTAAGACTAAGTTAAGAGAGTTGTAATATCCAGAATGCAGGAGGTTGTATTTCTGTTTTTTTCCACCCTGGTCTAACCATCCTGAGCTTCTCATGTTCAGTTCTAGATAGGAAGCTGAGTTTAAAATCTGGCCACAGACAGGTCATTTAACCACAATTATCCAGTCCTTGCTTTTCTTTATCTTAGAATTGGTACCAAGACAGAAAGCAAGGATTTTTTTTTAAAGTTCCTCTTTGTAACCTCTTTGAGGCAAGGACTAGTAATTTTGTCATCTTTGTATCCCTATAATAATGTTACATATATTGCAGGTACTTTGAGCAAGCAGTTGATTTGATACTCCACTGTTGAAGATTGGCAGCTCATTTGTGAAAGAGCCTTAGAGAATTAAGATGGGGTGAGGAGGTAAGGAAGAGAGATTAGGTGACTTGACCATGTTCATCTGATTAGTATGTGTCAGGGGTAGGACTTGAACCCTAGCCTTCCTGACTCTGAAGGCAGCTCTGCATCTAATATGCCAGGCTGTATCTTCTATTTTTTTTTAAACCCTTACCTTCCATTTTGGAATCAATACTGTGTTTGGATTCCAAGGCAGAATAACAGTAAGGGCTAGGCAATAAGGGTTAAGTGACTTGCCCAGGGTCACGTAGCTATCTGAGATCAAATTTGAACCCAAAATCTCCTATCTCTAGGCCTGGCTCTCAATCCAATGAGTCACCAAACTGCCCGCTAGGCTGTATCTTAATAAGTTATTATTTTAATTGAATTTATTGTGAAGGAGAAGAAACATTGAGATCTTTATGAAGCAAAGAGATACTCACTGGAATGAAATCCCATCAGTGACTCTCCTTGAAAGGTTCCAGTATTATTAATATCATTATTATTTTCAGTTGGAAGATCAAGAAAGGCTTCCTTCCCTGGAACAGGTAAATATCCCAGGGTCTGGGAGCCTCTCCTCTTTGATTTCTCCATTTTCTGATCATATTGTCTTCAAATGCAAAAAAAACAACATGGTACCTCATTGTCTGCAGAGCAGGTTGTCAGAGCTGTTTTTCCAGCCCTAGTGATGAATTTGTGCTCATCTGTCTCCCTCCTGCCCTCCCTTTGATCAGAGACAAGTCTTTGCCAGATACCTGACTTTGGTGAACAGTTTGGTCTCTGGGCTTAGAACAGACTGTGTGACCCATTAAGAGAATTTGGCCTCAAGCATGGTGTTACCCATTGACTAAAGGTATTTCTTAAAAATTGTGTAGAAACAGAACTTTATTGAGTGCCTCCTCTCCCCATGGTCCTGCTTTAGGATTTCAGACATATATTATCCTTATTTTCTATAAGTTGGCTATTAACATTTGAGCCCTAAGGGGCTCTCAAGTAGCTAATGATCCAAAAACCAGCTCTGAAAAGCACTAAGGGAGTTCCCACACTTAAAGAAATACAGGGCAAAGTGCAAAGTGCTATTATAAACTGATTAATGGCACCAAGAGTTCTCTGATCCATAATATTGGATGTCAGATACTGGATTGTTGTTTTTTAAAAAGGGGATCTTACTTTCTTGTGAGTTTAAATGTAACAAAATAATAACATGAAAAGGCTTCCATGGTGAAGCTGTTTGCAAATATCAAATTCTCTTTTTATAATTAATAATGCCATAATTCTCAGAGGATTATGGGATACCTTAAAGATATGTCCTTAAAAACCAATGTAGGCTGTAATGTAGGGGACAAAGCAGAGGCACAGAGAAGTTAGTCTTTCCCAATTTCTCTAGCCCGTTTTTCTCTTTTCTGAGTTCCTACAACCCTTATTTTCTGCATTGAGCATTTTAGCACTTGCCTAGGTGGCACAGCAGGATAATGTGCTCAGCCTAGTCAGGAAGACTCATTTTCTTGAGTTTAAATCTGGCCTCAGACACTTTCTAGTTGTGTGGCATTGGGCAAGTCACTGAACCATCTGCCTCAGTTTCCTTATCTGTAAAGTGAGCTGGAAAAGAAAGTAACCACTCCAGTATCTCTGCCACTGAAAATTCTTACAGGAATGTCTATTCGACTCATCTTCCCAGTGAGAGCACAAACTGTTTGAGTAGAAATTTGGCTTATTCATATATAATATCTCTCTATAGTTATATAATACCTTTATTATATATAAATTTAATATGTATATGTTATATATACATATCTATATTTTCCCTCACAGCACCTAATCCAGTACTGAAGACTAATAGTCACCTAATGGCCTTATTCAAAAAACTCTGGGAGGAATCTTTTTGTAGCAATGCCAGCAGTTCGACTATTAGTGCATTTTTTCCTTTGTGTTAAGCTTCACCATTAGGCTAGAAAGTAGATTCTCAGAGCAGTTGCAATGCACAGTAGATAGAGCCCTAGGCCTGGAGTCAGAAGGACCTGGGTTCAAACCTGACCTTAGACACTTCCTAGCTGTGGAACCCTGGGTGAGGCATGAGAACCCATCTGCCTAACCCTAGTCCTTCTGTCTTAGAGTTGTTACTAAGACAGAAAATAAGGGTGTTTTTTTTAGAGCAAGACAGAGAGAAAAGGAAGTAGATCCTTCTCAGGAATGGGCCATATCAAATCACTAGCCTCATTTGGTTTACTCTAGTTTTCTGAGACAGATTTTCTTCTCATCTTAGAGCAGTGAATACCAGTGTCATACATTTGGAGTTGGGAAGTACCTTTGATATGGTTTAGTTCAAATTCTTCCTATAATACATAGGGAAATAGAGGCAAGTGAGTTAAATTATTTTCTTCAAGGTCATATAAGTCAGAGGTAGCATCGCTAGGAGTTGGACTCGGGTCCAAATCTGACTCTTTCTCCTAGATGCTTGTTGGCTGGATTGGGAAAAAAAAAAATGATGAAAGGAGGGAGACCAGAGATGCCAAAGGCAAACTTTGCCTGCTTCACAATTTTGCCCAAAGCTGGCTCTAGCTGACCACATAATAGGTGTTCCATAAATACATACAGAATCAAATTGAACTTGCCCAAGGTTATACAGTGACTCATGCTCAGGCATGGGAAGAGAAATAGAGAAATCACCAGGTTCCCAGTCACATTTGGTATTTACTGGATCCTGATATGCCTAATGACCTCTGAGGTCTAATAAAGTGTTAAAAATAGGGGAGAAATATTCTTCTAATTTTATAATGCATTGATAAGGTCCCCAAAGATCTCAGGGAACTAGGATGGTTGCCAAAATCAGGAAACAGATGCTCCTGGCACCTAGTCTTTTCTATGCCAGAAAAAATAGCTAACACATTGTTTTCTGACAGTTCTGTGACTTTATTTTTTAAGAACTTGCCCTTGATATTAAACTGTAACTACTCTACTCTAGGCCCAGTTCTGAATCATGTTTTTTAACCTTTCTTAGCTTTGTAGTTCCCTATCTCATAATACACTATTAATTGGCACCAAGCAGGTACCATCTAGTACCTTGAAGCTCTTGGTTTTAGAGATTGTTTTGCATTGCCTCATAGGTTCTTTCTGCCTTTCAGCACCATAATTCTGTTGGCCAGAAGCCTCAGTGTTAGTAGACCTCTGTCTGAAGACCAGGGCTCTTGAGCTCTTATATGGAGACTAAAATGGAAGCTGTTCAAACAGAGTGGTTCTAGACTCTACATTTATCCAAATATATGCCCTCTCCTGCTACTGGAGATAAAGAGATTTTCTTCTGAACAGAGAGGGCTGACTTTTCTGTATAGATGCGGGGAGTATTCATATATCTGGCTAAATATCTTTAGAGTTTATAGTTTATCTTTTTATTTTGTTTTAACTCAATATTTTTGCTTTGGAATTTATGGGTCATATAACCTGTTCTAGAAATCAGACATATATGGACTTCAAAACAAATGTTTCTAAAAGGGCTCAAGTTGTGAGTTTAAATAGATGATCTAGACATTATTCTGAACCTGAATGTAGCTAAGAGGAGCATTATATTTAGTTTTCAGATATAGGTGTCCCATTTGAGCCACTGTCAAGTCAACAAACATTTCCCAAATATCCGTTAGATGTCCCGGGCTCTCTTCTCTTCTTATTCTTTTCCCCATCACAGATTATTCCATCAACTCCCAGGGCTTAATTACCATCTCTATGTTGATAACTCTCGAATCTACTTTCACTGCCCCAATATCTCTGCCGACTTCTTTATATATATAAAGTTACATGTAGAAATAATTTTTGACAATTGCTCTCTGACATTTTTAGGATGCAGGTTTTCTCTCGTCCTCCTTTTCACCCTCCTCCCTGAGATGGTAAATAGCCCAGTATAGGTTATACCAGGTCTCTGCTGGTTTCTAAAATCTCATCTCTAGCTGCCTTTTAAACATCTTGAATTATATGTCCTGTAGACATCTCAAATCCACTATGTCCAAAACAGAACTCTTTTTTTTCCCCCCTAAATCCCCTCCACCTCCCACCTTCCCTTATTGCTATAAATAGAGGGCAATGCCATTCTTTCAGTCTCTCAGACTTGCAACCTAGGAGTCAGCCTGGACTCTTTCTCACCCCCATACCAAGTTGTTGCCAAGGCTTTCCTATCTCACCTTTGCAACATCTCTTTAAGACCCCTTCTCTCCTTGGACATTCCCAACACTCTAGTGCCCTCATCACCTCATGTCTGGACAGTTAAAATAGCTTGCTTTGGGATCTACCTACCTCCAGTCTCTTCCCATACCAATCTATCTTCCAGTTGACCACTAAAGTGATTTTCCTAAAGTTCAAGTTTGACCATGTTATTCCCCTACTCAATAAACTCCAGTGGTTCCCTATTGCCTCCAGGAACAAATACAAAATGCTCTGTTAGGCATTCAAAGCTCTTCACAACCTAGCCCCTCTTTCTTTTCCAGTCTTCTTATACCTTAACTCCCCAACATGTACTCTTTGAACAGTTGCACTGGCCTCCTGGTTGTCCCAAGAACAAGACTGTTCCAAACATTTTCTCTGACTGCCTCCCATGCCAAAAACGCTTATCTTCCTCTGCTTTGCCTATTGACCAATTTCCTTTAAAAGTCCCAAGAAATCCCACCTCCTACAGGAAAGTTTTCCAAATGCCCCTTAATTCCAGTGCCTTCTCTCTGTTAATTATTTACCATTCCTTCTGTATATAGTTCATTCTGTATATATTTGTCTGCATGCATCCACCCCATTACATTATAAAGCTCCTTGAGGACAGGGACTATGTTTTGTCTCTTTTTGTAACCCCAGGGCTTAGCACTGTGCCTGGTGATGTTTAATAGATGTTTATTAATTGATTAATTGATGTCAGGCACTGATATCCTGAACCAGATTAAAATGTAATTGGGAAATATATAACACAATAAATAAAACTATAAAACAATATACATAATGTTAATTTGTGGTTTTCTGATTCAATATTATATAGCCTATAGGGCTCCTTTTTTATTTGAGTGTGATACCATTGGTATAAAGCAATTTGATTGATGTATTCAACGGACCTCCCACAAGATTTTAGGTTTTACGGTACCACAAAAGGCTTCTGTGCTTTTCTGCATCAGCAGGTATTTCTTAGTCTCCAGTGAATTCCCTAGGTCATGTTTTCTCTTCTTCCTGGGGCCCTACAGAGCTGATTATCCCTTGTATTGATTGCTTCCACCATTTATACCTAGAATCCTTCCCCAACCAGAAATACTGGATTCCATTTTCCCCTCTACTGTGACATAAGCAATGACTCTCTTTTTAGGAGAGTTCTTTCGGAGGAAGCCAAAATGAAGAAAAAGATGGTAGTATCAGAGATATTGAAAGCAGTCTCTGAATTTGAATGTAGAAGAAAAAAAGAGTCAGATATGGCATGCCCCTTACCTCCTATCCCTGTTAAAATAAACTCACAACCATCTTAAAGGTTTTTCCAGTTAAAGTACAGGTTTTACATAATAAACAAAGGCTGGAAATTTCAAACCAATTTAAACACTTTTAGGCACCCTAATTCATTCAGCATGCATTTTTTTAGAGCCAGGAACTGTGCTAGATTCTGGTAGGTCCAAAGAAAAGCATAAAACAATCCCTGGCTTCATTGAGCTTGGATGTTATGGGGGTGGGGACTGGGGGAAGGAGAAATATGTGCATATAAAACTAAATACAAAATCTATGAAAATAGATACATAGCAATTTAAGGAGGGGAAGGCATTTGTAATGAGGAGGGGAAAGTCTTGCTGAAGGAAGTGATACTTGGGCTAAATTTTGAAGGAAGTGTGAGGGATTCTAATAACAGAAGTGAGGAGGGAGTTATTCCAAGTGTAGGGAAAACTTCTGCAAAGACAAAAATGAGAGGCAGAATGTAGTACATGGGGAACAGCAAGATGGCCAGCTTGGCGAGAACATAGAGGACAAAAAGAAAACAGAATTCAGTAAGCCTGGAAAGAAAAGCTTAATCCACAGTAAAGTTTGGTTTTAATCTTAAAGACCACAGGGAGCCCCTAGAGTTTTTTGAGCCCTTACGAGTCTCAGACAAAAGATCTGGTATCTACTTGAGAAATATCAGTTTGGCAGCTGTATAAGAGATGGATTAGGGCAGGAAAGTCTAGTCTCTCGAGACCATTTCAGAGTCTGTTACATTTGTCCAGATGAGAAGTGATAAGGGCTTGAGCTAGAACGGGGAGAGAGCATGTAAGAGCAGAGACGGGATTCATGGAAATAGTTCATCTCTAGTCATAAGAGACAACAATTCTTTTTTTATTTAAAGTTTTATTGCTATGTTGGTTTTGTGGCTTATTTTTTAAATTTATTTTGTTTAATGAACATTTTTATTTTCAGTTCCAAATTTTCTCCCTTTGCACAGTCTCTAACCCATTGAGAAAGCTGGAAATACAAAACTCATTATACATATGAAGTCATGTGAAACATATTTCCACATTAGCCATGTTGCAAAAAACAAACAAAAAAGCAAGAAAAATAAAGAAAATGAAGAAATGCTGCTATTTGCGTTCAGAGTTCCTCAGTTCTCTCTCTGAAGGTAGATAGCATTTTTTTTTCCATCATGAGTCCTTTGGAATTGCTGTGCATCATTGTCCTAATCAGCATAGGGAAGTCTTTCACAGTTGTAACAATAACACAGTTATTGTTACAATTTTATTGCTATTGTATACAATGTTTTCTTGGCTCTGCTCACTTTGCATCAATTCATGAAAGTCTTCCTAAGTTTCTTTTGAAAATTTCTCTGTTCATTATTCCTTATAGCCTAATAGAATTTTATCACAATCATATGCCACAACTCATTTAGCCATTTCCCAGCTGTTGGGCATCCCCTTAGTTTCTAATTTTTTTACCATCACAAAAAGATCTGCTATAAATATTTTTGTACATCTGAGTTTTTTTTCCTGTTTCTTTGATCTCTGAGGTATAGACCTAATAGTATTACTGTGTCGAAGGATATAAATGATTTTATAGCCCTTTGGACATAGTTCCAAAATGTTCTCCAGAATGGTTGGACCAGTTTACAATTCCAATAGTATACCTATTTTTCCACATCCTCTTCAGCATGGGACATTTTCCTTTTCTATCATATTAGCCAGTTGAATAGATGAGGTAGTACTTCAGAATTGCTTTAATTTACATTTCCCTAATTGCTAGTGGCTTAGAGTATTAAAAAAAAATTCTTACTTTCTGTCTTAGAATCAATATTGTGTCTCTGTTTCAAGGCAGAAGAGGGGTAAGAGCTAGACAAAGGTGGGTAAGTGACTTGCCCAGAGTCATAGCTAGGAAGTATCTGAGGCTAGATTTGTACACAGGACCATCCTATATCTAGGTCTGGCTTTAATCCACCAAACATTTAGCTGCCCCCAGAGTATTTTTCATATGACTATTGATAACTTTGATTTTTGGTTTACGAAATCAGCCTGCTCATTTCTTTTAACCATTTATCAATTGGAGGCTAGCTCTTGCTTTTATAAATTTGAATTCATTTTCTACATATCAAAGAAACCTACTATAAATTTCCCCCACTTTCCTGCTTTCCTTCTAATTTTGGCTACATTGAGTTCGGTTTGCACAACCCTTTTTAAATTTAATGTAATTGAAATGATCCATTTTACCTCCTGTGATCCTCTCTATCTCGTTTGCTCATGATGTCTTCCATTATTCATAGAATTGAAAAGTGATTTTTACCATGTTCCCCAGATTTGCTGATATGACCTTGTATGTCTAAATTATGTACCTATTTTGATCTTCTCTTGGTATACAGTGTGAAATGTTGGTCTATACATAGTTTCTACCAGATTGCTTTCCAGTCTTCCCTGCCTTTTTTGTTGAATAGTGAGTTCTGGCCCCAATACCTTAAATATTGATATTTTTTAAAAAATCATGGTCAAATTCCCCAAAGCCTCCCTTGTTATAAAAGAAAAAGTTAAATAAGACAAGTAGAAGAGTAGACAATACAGTTACATCCTCTACCTTTCCACTAAGAGGAGGGAAGTGTGTACCACTTGTTCTCTGAGTTTAAGGTTGGTCATTGCAATTGTTTTAGGTTTGCTTGTCTTTGGTGTTGTTATGATTAAAAACTCCAAGATTTAATTGTATTTTTACTATATCCAAGATTTAATTTTTTATTTTGTTTGAGAAAAATTCTCAGGGAAAGAAACTTGCTGATTCCTTAATCCAGAGAATGAACTGTTTGCAGAGATGCCTGAAGAATCTACATTTAATCAAGAGATCCAGAATGAACTTTGGGGTACAACTGATTGAACTGATGGGGTTTGAACAGCTACTTTGAATGTACATGTTATGCCAATAGGGGACTGCCCCCAATTGGTTTCTTGTCAATGCACTTAGCAAACATTGGTTTTGTCTTCTCTCTCTTCCATTCCCCTCTTATCTCTAACTATTGTAGTTAGAAGACCTTTGTGGGTATAAGATGTTTGGGTATAAGATGTTTGGGTAAAATGATCACTTGGGGTGACTAGGCACCCAAAATGATCATCAGGGGGGATTGTGTAAATAGAATTAGCTCTAGCCATTCATAGTTAAACTCTTACTTACCCTAGGCATAGAAATCATGTCACCCTCACCTTCCTTAGTGGGGAGGGGAGACGAGTTACCCACACGTGACAATAAGTAACAAGTCAAGAACAAGGGACTGCCATTTGGGCAGTCCAAATCAGTGTAGAGACTGCCATTTGTCCACTTGAATTAGAGGTAGACCCCCAGGAAGTGACGAGAGACACTTTCTCTTTAAGTATGTTAGTTACTTCCTGTTGAGGGAGTTCCCGCTTTGAACTTGGCACTGAAGGATCTCTGCTGAGACCTCAGGCAGCTTCTACTCAGAATGGTCACGTGGGTAAGTTAGGCTGACTTCCTTAGGCCTACCTTGGTGTTTCCAAACTCTACCTTTAAGTAGGCTCTAGCCTAACCGGTTGCTAGACCTTGAGGCTTGCAGGTTCATTTATTTAGCCTTTTAACCTTCTCTCTCTCCGTCCAGGCCTCTACAGGCCTGGACTAGCCTCTCCCTTTTTTTCTTTATTCCTATACCTTTACCTTCCTGATTGTAAAATAAAGTGCCTTAACCCGATGGTAACTTAGGTCTGATTTAATTACGGAATCAACCTGAATTGTTGCTTCCTGGCGGCCACACATTAAATACATATCTATAAAATACCTAAATTTCCTTCTTACAGTGTTTTCTTTTTCCATTTATGATAGCCAACATTTATCTAGTATTCACTATGTGGCAAGCACTGTGCTAAGCATTTCCCAAATATTATCTCATTTGATCCTCGCAACAACCATAGGGAAATAGGTGCAGTTTTATACCTGTTTTATAGATGAGGAAATGGAGGCAAATAGAGCAAATGACTTGTCCAGGATCTCATAAGTGGTTAGTATCTGAGACAAGATTTTAATTTGGATCTTCCTGATTCGAGGCCAATCAATCCACTAGACCATCTATTTGCCTATCATTGGCAATATTATCTGGTTCTGTTTGATTCTGCTCACATGAGTTCGTATAAGTCTTTCTCTGTACCTCTGAATATCTCATTTTAATAATTTCTTTTTGAATAATAATATTCCATTTCATTCATACAGTAGAGTTTTTTTCTTCCAGCTATTCACCAACCAGTGACTACTTTTGTTTTATTTTTTCCTCCTACCACAAAAAGTGCTGTTATGAATATTTTTGTATATATGTAATCTGTTTTGCTATCACCAGTCTCCTAGAGGCTCATGATCAGCAGTGTGATTACTGTATCAAAGGGTATAAATGGTTTGGAGCATTTTCTTTTCCCTTTTGGTTTCTAAAAATAATGATGCATAGTAATGGCTACATATATAGCAAAATATGAAGCACTATAAAAATCATTGGAAGTTAAATGGTACCATGGATAGAGTCCTGGGACCAGAGTCAAAATTGGCCCCAGACATTTACTAGCTATTTGACCCTGGATAAGTCACTTAACCCTGATTGCCTCCATTTCCTTATCTGTAAAAAAGCTAGAGAAGGAAAAGGCAAACCACTCTAGTATCTTTGCCAACAAAACCTCAAATTGGGTCACAAAGAGTCAGACATGGCTAAAATGACTGAACAAAAAAAAATAAAAGTGCTTATCCCTATGACTCGTCAGTTTTCTTAAGAGGAAAATTCTTAATCTTTCTTAATCTCAATAGAGTGGTGTAGCGAGTTCTGGCCTTGGAATCAGGAAAGAAGCCATTATGAATGATACTCTCTGAGTTAGGTGACACTTAGCTTTTCTAATCCTTAGAATATCTGTAAAATAGAAATAATAATTCCTGCAGTATCTACCTTAAGAAATAGATGAAGTAATATTTATAGTACTTTGTAAATCTTAAAATCCAACAGAAAAATCAATGATTATTATGAATTTTCTGTTCAAATCTTGCAATTGAGACTTTTTGCTTTCCATAACACTCCATTAGCAGAATTCTGTTTTCCAAGTTATTATTTATTCCATAAAGTCTTCTCAAGAGAGAGAAAAACAACAGCTCTCAGAAGCTGGTAGGAGTGTGTCTGTCTATCACATGCCATAGTGACAAGAAAAATGGGAGCTTATGTCTAGGACATCCATATATTATTTTCTGTTCAATATACATCATTCTTCATAGAATGTCTTGGGGGGGGGGGGTGGGAAAGATCAAGAAAGGTATACCTGTGGGGCCATACTCTCTCAGAGAATGGACTATTCAGAGATCGAAGTATCAAAAGTAAAAAATTTCCTTCAAGCAGGCTCAGATCCAAAAAAGGGTTTTGTAAGAAAAATAAATGGATTTCCCTACGATTTACTTGAAAAATCCCATCTGTCCAAGCTTTGTAGTGAAGTTTGAGAGGTTCATGTTATGTAGAGGTTAGAGAGATTTATGTACATATATCTCTCTCACATATATATGTTGTGTGTGTATTTAATTGAGGGCAGTTGCTAGCCCTTAATGTTTTTTTTCTTTCTACACAGATGTTTGACATGTGGCCTGCCCATTCCCCACACTTCCCACGGTGCCACAAAATGTATCTCTTTATAAAATACTTAGGGACGAAAGGTGCTAATGTAATTATTTTTATATTAAACTGCAAGCTGTTAGGATACTATAAAATGTTAGAAGTGAGAACCAAATACAAACCCAGCTGGGAAGAAACAACAATAACCCAACATCTTTGCTAATTATAGAAAAGCCATTTTCAATTTTGTTTTTATAGCTTTGTAGAAAGGGGAAGTCTGAATTTTTTTAACTTTCTGCATTGGCAGCAACATCTGGAGATTTAGCATGTGAAATCAGAATGCATTTGAAGATTTTCAAGCAATTAAGGGAGAACTTTAGTCTGCAGTGGGTAATTTTTTTCTTTAAATTTAAATGAATGCAAAAGTTACTGAAAAATAGAGATAGAGACAGGCACTGTGATTTCTTTGGTACAGGAAATTCACAGAGGAGTAAGTATCTTCTTGCAATATAAAAATTGAATGAGGGGGCAGCTGGGTAGCTCAGTGGATTGAGAGCCAGGCCTAGAGACGGGAGGTCCTAGGTTCAAATCCGGCCTCAGACACTTCCCAGCTTTGTGACCCTGGGCAAGTCACTTGACCCCCATTGCCCACCCTTACCAATCTTCCACCTATGAGACAATACACCGAAGTACAAGGGTTTAAAAAAAATTGAATGATTTCTCTAAGATAATCCAACTAGGATAAGTCAAGGGCCTGACTTGAAATCAGAACTTCTTAGCTCATGTCTAGATCTCTATTCAATGTACCATTCTTTCTGAGAAATATTACATGAATTTGATGTGAGAAATTGGTTGGAAATTTGTGACTCCACAGACTTACTTAACTCCAAAATGAAAGTCATTTTTAAAACTGATATTTGAAAGAAAATGGAGGAAATGGGCTGCTGGATGGATAGGGAAAGTGGATTCATCTGAATGGCCAATGGATGCAAGGAAGTGGGGCTGGAATAAAAGAAGAAAAAGGCAAACTGATGATGCTTCTGTCTGTCTTTTCTTTTGGCTCCATTTTTCAGTAGTAGCCAAGATTGGATTCATTATGTCTGGGGTACTTAGCAGGTGATTTCCTCCAGATTTCAACTGGAGAAAGAATAATTTCATTTTAGGACAGGAGGCTATGCTATATTTGGCATCAGAAGAAGTTTAGATGAATGGAAGCAACTAGGAGGTTGAATGTTAAATTTCCAATGTCCAATTTCCAAATAGAGCCATGGCTTATTTGAAGTGAATGTTTAAAGTCCTACCCTTTGGATTCAAAACTCGCTTGTTATGTCATCTGGTAAAAAGGGATTCTTTGTGTCAGAGGACCCTATGTGTGCAGTGTAAATGTTTACAAGGAGAAGCTCCTAAGAACTTTCTCAGCACATAGGCTGAATTAAATGAGACGCAATGGAAAAGGATCCAGAAATGCACCGTGAAGGGTAGCTAGGTGGTACAATGGATAGAGGACCAGGCATGGTGTCAGGAAATCTTAAATTCAAGTTCAGTCTCAGACATTTAGTAGCTTCATGGCCCTGAGCAAATTACTAAACTGTTTACCTCGGTTTCCACATCTGTAAAATGAGCTAGAAAAGGAAATGGCAAGCTACTGCTGTGTCTTTGCCCAAAAAAAAAAAAAAAAAAGGGATTGTGAAGCGTTGGAAATGATTGAAAATAATTGGACAACAGCAAAATGCACCATGAGGAAAGAGTACGTACCAGGTGTGTCAAAACCCACCATTATACTAGAACATTATCACCCCTTAAAATCTAGTGGTGGCAGTCTAAAACCTGTGTTGAAGAGCCTGGAGAATAACAGCCCTCCTTCCTTACCCAGATCACTAGTTCTTGCTTCCAGGATGTCTAGAAACCATTATTCAAAGGAACAGATTCTGTGGCAATGAACCTGTCATCCCTGCTACAATTACCATCAACTGCTATCAAAAATCAGATAAACTCTAGAGCTCTGGAAATGACCCTAATACACTGGCTCTGTAGCTCAGCACCACCATCACCATCCCCGATCACCACTGAGGGGAGCAACCTGTATGGAGATGCATCCATAGTAGCCATGAAGACTGAAAATTAAGAAAAGAAAATTCTTGTTCTTGGCTTTTACAGTGGTTCAATCTCAGCAAGAAATGGGGTCTTATAAATGGAAATGACAAAGAAAATACATTACCATCTGCCTTGCCATTGAACTCTAAGGACGTCTGGGCCTTTCTATCTGACTTGCAGTTTAAAACCTCCTCTATGTGTAGTCTTTTCCATTTGAATGCAAACTCCTTTGAGAGCAACTTTTCCATTTGGCTCTATAGCCTTAAGCACAGTACTTGGCATATAGTTAACACTTAATAAATGCTTTTTCACTCATTTGTTTCATTTCACAGGTACGGGTTTGGTTTATCTACTTTGTAGATTACTTGGCATTGCCCAGCTCAGGTTCTACAGCCATCATGTACCACTGAGCATGGGTGTTAGAAAGAAATTATGCAAAGTCTCCTGTTGATAAGTTTTAAAATGACACAGATTGTAATTCTTCAATAAAATGTCAAGGGAGTCTTTCAATCTCAGCATTGGAAGGGATTTAGGAGCCCATCTAATGCAGCTATACCTTACCAAGAATTCCTTTTACAAAGGATTACTAATGATATCTCATGTAAGTATGATGACATTTCCTAGAGAATGATACACACTTTTTTATAAAAGTCAGAATAGTAGGTGAATGACATACCTTTATGTTCCAACCTGTCTGAAGTCTTGAATCATTGGTATAACTCAATGCTGGTATGCCCCAACCAATTTCACCAACATAGAAGTGTTTCTCTCTTGCTATAAAATTCTTGTTTGGGGCAGGTCTCCATAAGTAATCGAGGTCAGTGGTTGCTTCTAATACTGGACGCTTTTCCCCAACATATTTAGTGTGCAAAGGCATTTTTGGTTTATAATCTTTTTTAGCATCAGGACCTGAGGAGAGGGAGAGAGGGGAGAGAGAGCTCTTCAAATGCTGGTTACCAAATTTGGCAATATTTCATATTGGTCAAGATGTTTCTGTTATCCTGATTAGTGATATTAGTACCTAGAGATTGACTAATTCTACCTGAACTGTAATTAAAACCTTTCAGTATTCATACATTTTAATTTACTTGCTCAAAAAAACCCAAATTGGGTCCTTACCTATCTCAGTTGTTGATGATGCAATGCTTCATGCATCAAGTTGTAAAGAATTAGTTCTAGAGATCAAAAATAAGAAATGAAATAGAACTTACCAAAAAAAAAGACAAAAATAAACATTTAAAAATATATTGGGGGGGGGCAGCTGGGTAGCTCAGTGGAATGAGAGTCAGACCTAGAGACAGGAGGTCCTAGGTTCAAACCCGGCCTCAGCCACTTCCCAGCTGTGTGACCCTGGGCAAGTCACTTGACTCCCATTGCCCACCCTTACCAATCTTCCACCTATGAGACAATACACCGAAGTACAAGAGTTTAAAATATATATATATATATTAGGATCATATAGATAAAATATGTTGCATATTTATTATTTTAAAATATTTTATTTATTTTTGGAATCTTTTCTTTACATTTTGAGTTCCAATTTACACAATAACAGGAATATTGGACAATGATTATCTGGGAAAACTTGGCTACCCTCAGCAATGCTCTGATCTGGGATAATCCTGAAAGACTTATAATGGAGAATGTTACCCTCCTCCAGAAAAAGAACTGGATATGTATGGTTTGATTTTAGGGTTTTGGTTATGTATGAGTATCCTCTTACAACAATTACCAATATGAAATTGTGTTTTGAATGACAATAAAAAAATGAAAAAATAAATTTGGAGTTTTAGATTCTATCCTTCCATTCTACCCCTCTCCTCCCTTTATCAGTCCAAGACAAATATGATATCAATTATACATGTGAAATCAAACAAAATGTATTTCCATATTAACCACATTGCCAAAAAAACCCTGAGAAAGTTATATTTCAATTTGCACTCAGAGTTCACCCATTCTCTCCCTGGATATACCATTTTCCCCCTTGAATCCTCTGGAATTGTCTTGTATCAAAGACTGGAGTAGCCAAGTCTTTCACAGTTGATCATCATTACAATATTGCAATTTTGTGCACAATTGTCTCAATTCTGTTCACTTTACTTTGTATCAGTTCACATAAGTCTTCTCATGTTTTTTTCTGAAATCAACCTCTCATCATTTCTCAGAGCACAATAGTATTCCATCATGATTATATGCCATAACTTATTTGACCATTACCCAATTGATGGGCGTCCCCTCAGTGTCTAATTCTTTGACATCACAAAAAGAGCTTCTGTAAAGATTTTTTATGTATGGGTCCTTTTCCTTTTCCTTTGTTCTCTTTGTAGCATATAACTAATAGCTTTAATACTGAGTCAAAGGATATGCAGAGTTTTATAGCCTTTGGAGCATAGTTCCAAACTGTTTTCCAGAATGGTTGGACCAATTCACCAAAAGGGCATTTGTGTGCCTATTTTTTTTCACATCCTCTCTAGCATTTGTAATTTTCCTCTTCTGTCATGTTATTCAATTTGATGGATGTGAGGTGGTACTTCAGTTATTTTAATTTGTATTTCACTGATTATTACGGATTTAGAGCACTTTTTCACGTGACTGTTGATAACTTTGAATTCTTCTGCTGAAAACTGCCTGTTCATATCCTTTTATCATTTGGGGAATAGCTCTTAATTTTTTTTAATAAATTTGTTTCAGTTCCCTCTATATTTAAGAAATGAGAAAACTTGTAAATTTCCCCTCCAGTTTCCTGATTTGCTTCTAATTTTTCTACTTGCTTTTGTTTGTTTAAAATCAGGGCAACTTTTAGAAGAGTTCCACTTCCACTTGATGTCCATCATGGGTATGACTCTTTGGGTAACATCATGTGATTCTATGTAGATAATACATGTGACCAAAAGAATTCCTATCTCCAGTATTTCACAACTTCAATGTTCTTTTCCTTTTCTTATTGTTCTTATGTTATATCTTCTGTGTTCTTCTGCAGTTGGCCTTCTTCTCTACTACCAGAGGTCACAAACTTTGAGCTGTCTCCTGTTGCAACTGACTCTTTAGAAAATGTCTTCCTTGTTTTTTAAAGAACCATATGGGCATGATCAGTTGTCCTTCAACTTACTGATTGCTGCCCTTTAACTCCATCAATTTTTTTAAAATTTGTACTTTTCATCTTAGAATCCATACTCCAAGGCAGATGAGTGGTAAGAGCTAGGCAATGAGGATCACATTTGAACTCAGGACCGCCTATTTCTAGGCCTGGCTCTCAATCCACTGAGCCACCCAGCTGCCCCCAAATCCATCCATTTTAATCTGAGAACTTCACAGTTCTTTCAGAAGGTAACAAAATGTAAGCTCTTCTTTATACTTAAGACTTTAACACAGTCTTATCTCTGTTATCTGCCATTTATCTTCTGTGCTTCCTCAACTGGGCTGAGGAATGGGATGGAGTAGGCAGAATCAATTGATCTGGGGTATTCCAGTTGGCTTTTCTCCCCATTACCTCCCTATATATCATACTCATTTCCTGAAGAGTGCCCAGACTTTTAATCTTCCTTTAGAGCAAAGAAAAACAGTTAACTAAAACTGACCTAAAGATCAATAGCACTGGGCAGTTTATATGTATTATTGTGCTCCCACTTACCCATTTCTCTACCTGCAGGACAAAAATATGCTTTGTCACTTGTTTTCTGCCACCGAGATTGGTCCTACATTCTAATCTGCATTTGTCTGTATTTTAATGTTATTTTTGTTTGTATTATAAACAAATTCCCCTGAGTATGCTTATTTGCCTTAGTGTTCTCATACTCTTCTGAATTCCCCATCTTAGTTAATATATCATCATAATATTCTACTACATTCACATATAAACATTCTTTTGTGCTTTTTCACATAATGATTTGCATGGAGTATACCTGAGTTTTGTATGTTTATGCTTGTCAGGTTTTAAATTTTTTTCTCTACTTTTAACTTTAATAAAGGAAAAATAATGGTAGAAAGGATCAAAAATGGAAAAAGCAGTCATTGATATTTAAAATATTGACCTTTAATAAAAATGTGAACTTGAAACTTGGTCATTTGGGAAACAAATTTGGAATAAGGGAAGAAATAAAAAAAAAGATCATTTAAATAAGTTTTTAAAAATCTAAATCTACATAATTTAGAGAAAATTATTTTAAAGAAGAACATACCAGAGATGTGAGTGTAATAGAAGTTTTAAAAATAGGAAGTCCATAACTAACTCAGGATCAGACCTAGGAACTATGAACACAGGAAGAAATTGAGTGCAGAATCAAGTTAAGAGTTAGAAAGAAAGAAGAAAGACTTAGCATTCCTCCTATCAAAATTAGGTAGGGTATAGGATCACTCCCTAACAAAAATGTGGCTACAAACCTTGGAGTCACAATCTAATCCAAGCTTCTAGTTCTGACCTATGCCCAGTCCTGCATGATATATTTTCCATGCATTCCTCTTATTAACAAATCAAGACAAGAACTTGCATATTTGATATAAGCAAAGAAGAAAAAGAAAAGAAATAGCATGCCTCCTAAAATCCTCATTTCCTATTAAAAGATTGAAAAAAGACATATCCGGTAAGCAAACATGAGATTTAATAAGGCAGTTTAAATGTTGAAAGTGAGATGGATGTTTGACTCTTTGGTCTTTCCAAACAAAATTTAGGTGAGTATAGTCACACCTTTCTAATCACTTCATTTCTAGATAATAAATTTAATGCTATGGCAAATTCCAGATGAGAAATAAATAATGATGTTAATGGTATGTGTCCCAGATTTTATCTAGGTCCAAGAATTTTGGCAAAGGACAAAGAAAATCATGAATTCTGTAATATTCCCCAAAGACCAAGGAAATTGGTTAAATAAATAGTGATGCTCTTCCTGAAAAAGGAAGAGCTTTGGCTAAGAAATAGTTGCTTATTTTCTGAAATATGATGAAGTGTCTGGGAAGATTTCCCCAAGTAAGGGTGCTGATGAGGGGTGATTAGGGACTTCTCCTGCAGTTTAGGTCAGATGTTCTTGGGTCAATTTAGAAGTCATTCTCTTTCCGGGACTAGACAGATAATCTGCATGTTTCTCTCAAAAAAATGTCTCTTCTGGTGATTCATGTAGACCAATGACACCCCCAGAAGAAATCCAAGAAAGTGTCACTAAGCTTTTGAAGTCTTGGGCAAAATCTGGAGACAATAGAAACATGGTGGGGTTTTCAGTACCTCTGTCAATTAAGGCAGGATGGAGAAGAGAAGGGAACAAGCATCTATTAAGTATCTACTCTGGGTTAAGTACTGTACTAAATGCTTTACAGTCAACTTGTTTGAGAAGAGAGGGGCTGATTTGGGAAGTGAGTAGTGGGTTAAGAAGATGGTGTCTGACAATCCTAAAATACTCAGGATGAAAAGGATTTTGTACCACTATAGAAGGAACTGATAGTCAGAATGCAGATCAAATCATGCCATCTTTCACTTTATTTCCTTCATGAGTTTCTTCTTGAATGTGCAATATGTATCTTCTTTCACAATATGAGGAATAGGGAAATATGTATTGTGGGATAGTACATGTATAACATAATGTATTGCTTGCTGCCTAAGAAAGGGAGTAAGGGAAAGATTTAGATTGCAAAATATCAGAAAAAAGAATGTTAAAAATTATTTTCTGTATGCAATGGAGGAAAGTACCACCAGAAAAAGAAAATAAAATGCAAATCTATCCCTTCCCTCTCCCCGCCAAAAAAGATAATGTCTGAGATTAGGATTTTGGTTTTTAAACCACAGCTTAGTATTGAAATGATGGGTTCTTGACCATGGATGGAGTGCACATAGTAAGGGTTGGTAAAAATGAGTTTGCACCAGGCATCTTCCAAGTTTAATGAAAAGTACTTTTAGTGGGAAAATATGTGGTGGAAGAAGACTGTCTTGCTATATCTATCAGACTATGCATCACAGAGAATAAGTATAGTATGGGAAGAATTGGAGAGTTGCCCAGAAATTGGTGAGAGACAAAAATCCAATAAAAGATCTGGCAATAAAACACATGAACTCAAATGTTTATATATGAATATACAAAATATGGATAATAAGCAAGTTGAATGAGAAGTTCTAATTCAATTTTACATCCTGTATCATTGAATTTATGGGATGAGACCTACCAGGGGAATTTGACTCTGGAAGGGCTAAATAGTATTATATATTAAGATGATAGACTCATATAAAGGAGCATATAGAGTGTTCGGAGAGGACCAGTACCTCTAGGGTGAAGGCTGCTCATAAACCTTGGGTGTCCACCTGCCACTCAGCTCTTACTTGTTGCTCCAAGAAACTGTAATGTTCATGGTGACCACACTGTGGTAAAACCAGTTGGGCAGACTGGCTAAACCAGGTCAGAGGGTAACCCATCAGTGAGTTGGAAGGGTATCTTCCCCAAGCAAGTGAAGATTTCCTTTATGGAATCAGCAAGTATGAGAAATTGGTTTTAACATGCTATGAAGATGGCTGAAGCAAAGCACTTAAAGCCTGGTTAGACATTGCCAAGACACTGAGGCTATAATCTACGGAATCCTGACCATCATCCTTCACCTTGATTTTTGTCTTGCCACAGGACTCTGATGACTCTGGAAGAGAGAGTGAGGCTGTTGACTTTGTGCTATTCTACCTCACTTCAATCCAATTCATTCACAAGTCAAAGGTGCCATCCAACATCATGATTTCATTTCAGTCTTCTTGGAGTACAAAAGACAATGGCTGATGACCAACTGAGACTCATGACCAAATATTCAACTCAGGACAGGGAAACATGTTAGAAAGCATTGGGTATTTATTATTATTGTTATTTTATTTTTTCCATGATGGATTTCAGATAGAAACAATTCTGAGATGGGTCACTATCCTATTTTTCTTTTGCATCAACTATTCTGAAGAATATTGATTACCAAAGCCTTCTTATTCCCAGTCAATTCCTCTTGATTCTATCAGGGATAAATTAATCAGCATTCACTAAGCAACTACCATATTGCCAGGCATTATGCAATTTCCAGAATTTGAACACAAAAGTGAGACAATCTGCCCTCAAGGGGCATATATTCTACTAAGGGGAAACAACCTACTCACATACGTGTAAATGTAGAATCTCTACACATTATATGGAAAAAGAAAATGTCTTTTGATGGAGGTGGCACTTAACCTGAATCATGAAAGAAGCTAAGGGTTCCAATGGTAGAAAGGAAGAGAATTCTAGACATGGACAATAACCTGTGAAAGGAGGAGGCAAGAAATAGAATGTCAAGTAGGGAGGATAACAAGTAGGCCAACTTTGTTGAAGCCTAAATTCCATAAGACTGAATAATCTTAAATGGACCTGAAAAGATAGTCTGGAACTAAATTGTAAAGGTCTTTCAGTGCTAAACAGAGAGAGGACTTTGTATTTTATGCTAAATGCAATTAGAAGTTCCTGAGGCTTGTTGAACAGAGATGGATGTATGTGTGAGGGACTAGGGGTGACATGTTTAAAAATGCACTTGAGCTGTGCTCTTTGTGGTGGCAAAAAATTGGAAAATGAGGGGATGCCCTTCGATTGGGGAATGGCTGAACAAATTGTGGTATATGCTGGTGATGGAATACTATTGTGCTATAAGGAATAATGAACTGGAGGAATTCCATGTGAACTGGAGAGACCTCCGGGAACTGATGCAGAGCGAAAGGAGCAGAACCAGGTGAACTTTATACACAGAGACGGATACACTGTGGCACAATCCAATATAATGGGCTTCCCAACTAGCAGCAATGCAATGATCCAGGGCAATTCTGAGGGACTTATGAGAAAAAACACTATCCTTATCCTGAGAAAGAACTTTCTCTGTGGGAGGAGAAGCACAGAAGAAAAACAACTGCTTGATCACATGGGTTGATGGGGATATGATTGGGGATGTAGACTTTAAGCAATCACCCTAGTGCAAATATCAATAATCTGGAAATAGGTCTTGATCAATGACACATGTAAAAACCAGTGGACTTGCTCTTTGCCTATGGGAGGGGGATAGGAGGAAAGGAGGGAAAGAACATGAATCATGTAACCATGGGAAAATATTCTAAATTAATTAAATAAATAAACTTAAAAAAATAAAAATGCACTTGAACAGCAAGTTTTGCAGCTGTGATTTGAACTGACGAAGATGATTCTTCTTGAGTATAGTCCTGCCTCTATCCACTACCACCCTTTGGCAAACCTTAAAGTGCTCTATAAATGCTAGCTGCTGTTCATATTATCATTAATCCACCATTCTTCCTTAGGATTATACTGAAGCCTACTTCCTAGCTTGTGTGACCCTTCACAAGTCACTTAACCCCAATTGCTTAGCCCTTTCCACTCTTCTGCCTTGGAAATGATATTTGGATCAATTCTAAGATGGAAGGAAAGAATTATTTTTTTTTATTGTACTGACACTTTCAACTGGATGAATTAGTTGATCCAAAAATGTATTGGACACTAGTCCTTAGACATTTGGTAGAGATAATTCAATACTTCAAAAGGGCTGTGATTTCTCACATCTCCACCCCTCCATACACATGCATAGAGTCCTCACCTCATAAATTATGGCAGTTTTAGAAAATCATCATTTCCTGTTTCAACTCATGGTGATGAACCACTCCAAGCATAACTGGACTAGTTCTCAGATAACATACCATAGTTTTTCTCCCAGAATGGTAGGATTTTTATAGAATCACAAATCAAGTACTGAAAGGGACCTTGAAGTCATCGATGTAACTTCTTCATCTCACGGACAAGAAAACCAAGGGCCAAGGAGGTTAGATAACTTGCCCAAGGACACAGAGTTAATAAGTAAAAAAGCTAAGGTTGAACCCAGTCCTCTAACTGAAGAGTCTATGATTCTGCCACCGTAACCATGATGCTCTCTGGGCTTGACTCAATGACCTTTGAGAACTCCTGTTTGTCTGAGTTTTCTCATCTTTAAAACAGGGATAATCAAAGCACCTATATCTCGGGGTTGTGAAAATCAAATGAAATGATTGTAAAACAGTTAGCCCAGTGCTCATGGCACAAAGTAGGCACTCTATAAATATTAGCTATTATTTTTATTATCATTTCTACCTGCTGGCCCATGACTAAAATGCTGTAATTAAAGTTTTCTCCTTTTGCTATGTTAAAAATAAATATTTTAAACTCCTAGGAGAAATAAAGCTGGGTTATTTGTCATTTAAGACCTCATATTATAAATGAGTTTCAGATTCCTTAATGAAAGATATTTTGGCCAGCTAAAAGAAGAAAAAAGTTACTTTGGGTTCCTGAAAACAGAGGGAGATAACAGCACCAGAAAAGGAGAAAAGGCACCCAAAGGAGAGACCAGACTGCTGAGCCTGGGGTCAGGAAGACCGTAGTTCAAATTTTACTTAGTCTTGTCGAATGCCTAAGACTTTCCTTGCCTCAGTTTCCTAGCTGTAAAATAAGGATGATAATAGGTTGATATAAGCATTAAATGAGAAAATATTTGCAAAGGACTTGGCACAATTCCTGGCACAGAATAGGCCCTCAAAAGATTCTTATTTCCTTTCTTCATTTCAATCAATAATCAATAAACATTTTTAAGCACCTACTATATGCCAAGTACTGTGCTAAGTATTGAAGGCATATTTCATTTTTGTCCAGCTAGAAGCAGAGAGAAGAATGAGAGATTATGCCAATCCTCTTTTGTCCTTTCTTCCTTCCCTCAGGAGTCCTGTCCTATATCTAAAAGGAAGTTGATAAAGAACAAAAGGAAGGCTAGAACATAGATAAAGTGGGCTTGTGATTTGGTTGCTAGGAGAGGTACAATCTATAGCTGACTGTTTACTACCTGGGGATGGGGGAAAGAGGAGAGAATTTGGACTGCAAAAGGTACAAAAGCAATTGTTTAAGAAATTGTTTCTATGTGTAATTGAAAAAACAATAAAAGGAATGAGTTAACAGTATATGTCCAAAGATCTCAAGAACAGAACAGGAGTGTTCCCCTTCTGAAAGATCAGAAGCCACTGAGAATTGGCAAGGCTAGAAGGCTGATGGATCTCACGAAGTTCAAGACTAGGAACTGGGGTTCGAAGGTAGGATCCAAATAGGTTGGGGGATGGAGTTAGGAGTTAGTATGTGAAACTGACTGAAGCACTAACATAGAAGGGTATAAATGATGTCAATGTGTTGCTGATTCCACCTTTTAGCTTTACCAACATCCAGGATGAAAAGCCCTTGGGTCCTTTTAACTCCAAGACTGTATAAAAGGCAAATACTTAGCTCTTAATGGTTTGCACAAAGGACCTACCTGAGAAGTGAACCAAGCCATGAGATATTTCTAAAGATCCTAGGTAACCCAATAGTGTTACTGGCTACACCAGTCTCACTCTAATCATAAATCTAAGCATGGACGACTTTAAGTGACAGAGGGGAAATAATAGAATTGTTTCCCATAAACATGAATGATTATCATTTTCACAAGTGTGTAAATAGAATTAGCCAGATCCCATTAATAGTCAAAAATCTACTCAACCCAGGCGTGCTAATGATGTCACTCCCACCTCCCTTAGTGGGGAGGGGAGACGAGTTACCCACACGTGACAATAAGTAACAAATCAAGAATAAGGGACTGCCCTTTGGGCAGTCCAAATCAATGTAGAAACTGCCATTTGTCCATTTGAATTAGAGGTGGACCACAGGAAGTGATGAAAGACATGATCTCTTTAAGTAAGTGAGTGAACTTCCTGTGGGGGCAGTTGCCGTCTGGAACTGGAGGAAGAAGCATCTCCTGAGACCACAGACAGCTTACACTCTGTATTGTCACGTGGGTAAGTTAGGCTGGCTTCCTTGGCCTAGCTGGGCCAATTCTAAACTCTGCCTATCTGGCTGTTGGGCCTTGTGGCTTACAGCTTCATTTATTTAGACTTCTAACCTCCCTCTTCTCTTTATCCCTACTTACCTTCCTGATTGTAAATAAACTCCTCAACCCGATGCTGACTTGGGTCTGATTTAATTACGGAATCAACCTGAATTGTTGATTCCTGGCGGCCACATAGTTTTAAGATATAACTATAATAACTAAATTTTAATTCTTACACAAGGTAATATAGACATTTGAATTATCCTTCTGGTCCTAAACTGGAATGTAGCCCTAGAAGGAATCTAAAGATCTGATAACTAGATAAAAGCTATCAGCAGTTGCCCAATACAAAGAAGTGAGGATTGAGTTCACTTCCTCCTACCACCTTGAATCACATTTTATTATTCAGCCTACTTTCTGATCCCTCTGCACTGATTTCCAGTGTTTTTACTGTATCACCATACCATAGTCTATGTTCTCTAGCTATTGTGTTCACACAACCACAGACAATTGTGTTCTTTCCAGTTGGATTGGTTTTTTTAAACATAGCGACCAAATTAACTTTTTTTGTGTGTCCCCTCTAGGGCACTGTTGTAGGGGGCTGTCCATCAGTAATCAAGAAATTAATCAGATAATCAGATATTTAGAATATGAGAACTGGGCAGATATAATCTTGCCCAATCCACATATTTGACAGATGAGGGAATGGAATCTGGGAAATGAACAATGGTGACTTGTTCAATCTGTTTTGGGGTCAGCTAGCAAGGACTGCTAGCAGATTAAGGGTTACAAGTGAGGTAGTATAGTAAGGAGGCACTGGGGGAAAGTAAAAACAAAAGGACAACTACATGGTAGCCAGAGAGAAGCATGGAGAGCAGAGTACAACAAGCTCAAGTAAGTGGTTCAAATAAAAGAAAGTCTGTCCAAGCTAGAGAGGGCAGTAGAGTGATAGAATACAGAAGTATACAGGTTAGTAACTATCAGAGCCAGAGGAGAAAAGCGGCAGAAACAAACAAGGTCAAATTAGGAGAAAGTAGATTAAGTTTGATATTCGTGAATATGCTTAACTGTAAGGAAGTCAAAGAAAAACCATTAAATCATCATAATGTGTAGAGAGTGGTTATCAGAGTAAAGAACCTCATAAGGGGAAGGGATTACGAGCACAAATCCAAAAATGGATGAATCAGAATCTGATCTCAAATATAGAAAAGGGATGTGCTTTTTGGCTAACAAAAATAAAGATAAAGAGGGTTCTTTGGCCAAGGAACTGATGGAAGACAAGGGATAATGCTTAACAACAAAGACTGGACTAAAACCCAGATCTTCTATCTATTCTGATTGCTGAATAAAAAATTATTCTGTATTGAACCAGGTTGATAAAACAAAAATATAACCAATTTCCTGTTAAGTGTTTATTTCCTATTGTCTTAAAGAGTCATTCACTCTCATTTATCCAATTCAAATTTTTAGAGAGCTATTTTCTTCTTTGAGGCTTTGAACTACACTTTTTTAGAGTAATTTCCTGTTTGAGATTTGTATTTCATTTTTTATTTTACTGTTTTCTTCAGTGAGTTCTAAATTGTTGATTTTTAAAATCATTTTCATATAAAGTTGAAATGAAAAAAATTAAGATCAGCAGTCACAGAGTTCTGATGAACATTTTATTCTGAAAATAGCAAAAATTTAGATTGGGTAATTTGACTTAAAAAACAATCGAAGAGGGGATCTGAGTGCCAGCTACTGGTGACAATTCTATTTGGGATTCACTTAGATATATATGCTACACATCTGACAGTTTTTCTTAAACCTTTTGGTTGCAAGATCTCTTTATACTTTTAATGGTTATTGAGGACTCCTCCCCATCAGCTTTTTTTTATGTGAATTATATTTAGTAACATTTACTGTATTCGAAATTAAAAATAGTATCATAAAAATAGTGTTGATCTCATAGACTCTCTAAAAGGGTCTTGGGAACCCACAAATCACACTCTGAGAACTACTGCAGTATAGGAGACCCTTGCCATTTAGAGAAACATTCTACAGGTCTCAACGAATAGGGAAATCATAGAAACATAGTTATGAGCATTAGATGTTGTACAAATAGTAAACAATACTGACTTGGGCAAGTCAGTATCTTTAAAAAAAGAAATCGTACATTTTTGTCAAGTAAAACGGTAATAATGTAATAAAAAGCTTTCTAAGATTGGCCAGTACTTCATAAGAGAGTGCATTGTCAGTTCTTAAAATCCTGCAACTCAACTATTTTTTAAGCTTTCGCTCTGCTCTTTCATCCCTCCAAATCAGTCCCTTTTACTCTTGTCCTTTTCTGCATCATCATTTCCTTCTGTTCACTGTATTGTGATTGAGGTCATAAATTAATTTTGAAATTCTTCAATGTCCTGACTGTGTTACCATGCCCCAAGTTATAGCTCATAAATTATTATTTGAAAAGCACCTTTCTTAGAACATCCTTCTGAGGCAGCAGGACCAAGATTCCAAAGTTTCCCCCAACAGGGATTAGTTTTTCTTGATAGGAGATTGGGACTTGATGGGCTCCTGCCTTCCTTGATGGTTCCTAGATGATTCCTGTCATCTACAGGCATAAAATGTGCCACCCAAGGGTAGTGTCTCAGTGGATTTCTGAAGACCAAGCAAGTCACCAAGTCCTTGACCATATTCAACCCTGATGACCAGACATCTTTACATATGGAAACAGGATTGGGGTGGAGGTCCAGAGAAGCTAAGTATCCTTGCTGCATATTCTTGCTGTGTTAGAGCAAAGAAAATTTCCCTTTGTTCACTAATGATTTGTGAGTGCTTCACTTCATCCTAGCCTGAATATAGAGTGTGCTGGCATTAGAAATGCCTCCAACATTGGGTGTTATGACAGGTTGGGACCAGATAAAATGACCAGGTGGCGCCATATGATTGAGCTGAGGGAAGAGCCCCACAATTAAAAAGGGTGGGATGAGGGGACACTGCATGGCTCCCAGGTCCAAGAGCCCTTTTGATCATGTTTGAGGAGTTCTCTCTATGGAACTTGGATGACACTTATTCAGCCAAGACTTGAAGGGAGAAGAGGAATAGAGAGTTCTCTGAAAATCTGATTTGTACTCTCTAGCTGGTGTGGCCAGTCAAACTTCTGTGTATTGTAATGATCATTTAAGAGGTATTTACCAGCTCATGAAACTTTATTAGGTGGCAGCCTCTCATTGCCTCACTTTTCGCATCTGCAAAATAGAATAGCTAAAATTTATCACCAGTTTATGAAGGACAACTGGCTGTATTGAAAGATTGGAATTACTTTCAAAGCCAATACTTCAGGGTTGTATTTAGGATTAAACACTGTTTGCAGAGATGTAGCCTACAAGTCCAAAGAGCAATCTTTAGATAGTATATCCTTCTCAGTAACTTTATAGCAGGGCCACTGAGTTTAGGACATGTATAAGGCATCTAGGTATTATATGGATAGAATGCAGGACTTGGAGTCAAGAAAACTTAAGTTTGAATCCTACCTTGGATACTTTCTAGTCTGTGATGCTGGGATTACTCCCACCATCCACTGCCTCTGCCCTACTTATGTGCTGCTGAAAAAAGATGGAGAAAATCATGAAATTCTGTTTATATTATATAATCAAAAAAGGAAATGATAAATGTTGAGCTAATGTGGGAAAATTGGGACATTAATGCATTGTTGGTGGAACTGTGATCTGATATAATCATTAGGGAGAGCAATATGAAACTATGCCCAAAGGGCCATAAAACTATGCCTACCCTTTGACCCCAAAATACCACTACTGGATCTGTATCCCAAAGAGATCAGAGATAGGAGAGAAGGACCTACTTATACAAGAACCTTTTTAGCATCTCTTTTTGGCAAAGAATTAGAAACTGAGGGAGCGTCCATCAATTGGGGAATGGCTGAACAAGCTGTGGTATATGGTTGTAAAGGAAAACTATTATGCCATAAGAAATGATAAACAGGATGAGTTCAGAAAAGCCTGGAAAGACTTTTATAAAGCGATGCAAAGTAAAGTGAGTAGAACCAGAACAGTGTATACAGTAACAGAAATATTGTATAATGATTAACATTATCAGCAAAGTGAGTCTCTAAGAAAACAACAAAGGATTTGTAATGAAAAATGCTCTCCACGGTCAAAGAAGGAAGTGTTGCAGTCTGAATGCCATCTCCCACTCTATTTCCTTCCCAAGATTTCTATTGTATATGTGATATGTCTTCTATCATGACGAGCAACATAGAAATCTGTATTACGTGAAAGTACAGATATGACCTATATCAGGCAATTCATTACCTCAGGGATGGGGGGAGGAGGTGGAGGAAGAAAATTGGAATTTTTAAATGTCAAAAACAATTGTCAAAAATTGTTTTTACATGTAACTGAAAAAAAATTAAAAATGGGTGTGGGGAGAAGAATCTATAGTTTGCAAGGCAGAAGATCAGTAAGGACTAGGCAAATGAGGTTAAATGACTTGCCTAGGGTTACCCAGCTAAAGTAACTGAGGTTGTATTTGAACCAAGACCCTCTAGACTGGCACTTTATCCACTGAGCTGCCCCCAATCCCTTCATTTTCAATATGAAGAGGTTGGAGCTCTGCAAGGGGAAGTGACTGCTCTGTATCAGGAGCAATATTACAAGAACACTAAGCACTATTTTTTGTATTCTTTGGCACAAAATGTGGCTGCTACTACTGTTCTGTGATCAGCTCCACAGATTCCCAAACAGCTTCTTAAACCAAAAAGTTAGCTGTGTTTGCTGATAGCCTTTGCATTTCAGAGCAGGTGAGCAATTCTCTGTTTGAACTGCCTACAAGGACAAACAGTAGAATGGTATTCGTGGTATATTTCTTCTCCCTGGGTTTATTTTCTTAGGAAGAAGTACAAAAATAGTAAGCTTTAAATGGACTGTTTTTGACAAAGTTCTGACTGACCCTGACCTTCGTTTATTACCTCACAGGACAGAGTTGCTTTGGTCTCAGGGTCTTTGCCCTTTCAGAGGGCTCTCTATACCCTGGAGAAGTAGCTAAGGTCCCTCTCAGTTGGAAGTCTTCCTTTCCTATGGGATGGCTCAGATAACTCCTTCCCAGAAAGTTCTTGAAAGACCAAGGAATGGTTAGTATTGGGAGGCATCTTGCTTTCTAGAAGCATGGAAGACATAAAAAAAAAAATTACTGCTCTGTAACTATGTTGGGTATGTACTTATTTGGCAGAAAGAGGATCCCTCAGCTAACTTAGTAGTAAATTTGAATCCCTGGATAGGGGTGTGGAGTTATCCCCTATGGAAGAAAGGGGCAGTCAATCCACAAAGACATCCAAGGGGGCAAAAAGATTTTGTATGCCCAAGTCTGAAACCCTCCAGGCTGTGAGACTCTGGGTAAGTCACCTAACCTCTGTGTTTCTTCCTCAATTTTCTCATCTTGAAGTAGGATAACGCTAGCACCCACCTCACAAGATTACTGAGGGTCAAATGAGTTAACATATATATGGCACTTTGTAAACATTAAAGTTAAAAAAAATGCTAGCTATTATTAATCACCACCATTACCACCATGGCTGCCATCATCATTCCCCTGAGGAGGCTCTCAGAGGGTCAAGTTTTGGCAGGTGAACCAGGGAATACTTAGTGGGAGAGAGAGCCTCAGTATCAAGTTAGCTCTCAGGAGAGGTTGCGTGCAAAAGGCAGATTCTAGCCTCTTAGCCATTTTTCTACAGATGACCCTGATGCAGAAAGAATTGTTAACTCTGCCCAAAGTGTCTGGGTGGTAGCCCTGAAGTCACTGGAGCTGCTGCTGCTGCAGTACGTTGTGCCAGCACCTCCCACCAGGAGCTGAAATCTGTCACTCTGCTGGCGGTGTTATCCTCTGATAGTCCTGGTATTATTTCAGCTCAGTGGCCCCACTTTGCATTAGGAAGCCCACCTGGGAAACTGCCAACCACCACATGGCTCAGATTGTTGAGATTTCAGACTTGGTCCTTCCAAAACAAGAGGAAAAACTTGGGATCTCTGACTCTAGTTCTCTCCATTGTTTTTGCTTTCATGATGGTGACTATTGGAGGTCTGATGAGGGGCAGAAATATATAGTTTGTGTTTGAGGTGATATTGGTGTGTGGGAATGATAGGTTTTTCTTTTCCTTTTTGACCTTGCCTATGCCAGGATGTAGACAGCTAAATGATAGAAGGTCCTCTCTTCAGAGGACCTTGCTGCCAGTGGTAGATCTAGAGTTCTAAAATTTCCCCCAATAGAAATTAACTTTCTCTAAAGTCATCCTGGGACCCGATTGGCTCCTGTTTCTCTGACAAAGCTTTCTGGTCACCCAAGGATGGAGTTAGTCCCACCCGCATTTCATTTGAGTTCCTCAGCTTGGGGGATTTCTGAAGCCCAAGTGAGTAATGCCCTTCACCACATATTTCCCTAATAATAAAATGAGTTTTTATATAGAGACAGAAGGGGCAACCAAGGCCAGAAAAGGTAAGCACTATTGCCCTGTATCCTTTCAGTTTCAGGGCAGAGTAAACCTCTTTTTGTTAACTGTTCAATGATTTTTGAGTGCCTTTCTCCTCAAGCCGTCCTATCTGAACTAAGAGAGTGCTTGCATTAGTGCCACCTCCAACATCCATTTTACAGATGACTAAATACTTTGTCATAGAAGGAATAGATAGTGCCTTAATTTTGAAAACATTACAGGGTAGCAGAGCTAAAATAGATCTTGGAGATTGTCTAGTCCCATCTTCTCATTTTATAGATGAGGAAACAGACACCAAAAGAAAGGAAGTAAGTTGCCTAGGGTCCCATAGCTGATAAATAATAGAGCTGACATCTGAATCCAGTTTTCTAACTTCTAAGCCCAGCCTTCTTTCTACTGTGCCATTCTACATCAACAAAGCCATATTGTGCTTCAAGGAAAAGTGCATATTGGGGAAGGAAACTTTGAATATTCAAAAACTATAAATGATGGATAGTTGCTATATATACTTTTAATTTTGGGGCATTGTTTTCAGGATTTTATATTTGCTGGGGTTAAACTTTTAATCATATGTTTTTGTAAACAGGTATTTCAGTTGAGTGCCTATATGTCCCACTCCAGTAGAGAATTCTATCTTATTGGCTCTTTACTGGGGAAAAAGGTGAGGGTTACCTTCCTATCCACCCAGGTGGATGCTAATTCTCTCTGACAAAATGATAATTGATACTGTTATATCTAGAGTTGTGTAAGTGACCAGCAGAGAAGAGGTATAATTTTAGTAAAAACTCTCTGTGTAAATGGAGAAGTGGAGAGACAGGAGATTACATTAGAAATAGAAAAATAGCATAAAGTAAGAATTAAACTGGTTATGCTTATAATGGATACATAAGTGTGAAGTATTTTTTAACGCTGCTTCCATTAGGGCTCTAAGTAATGATGGTAATTATCACCTAATCTAAAGGGAAGAACATAATTAACACCTAAGTGAAATGAGTTGATCTTTCTCCACAACCTCTATAACCTGCAGTACCAATATTTCTTTTTACTAATATGTACCTTCCCCATTATATACTGGTCCATACTAGTAAAGAGGAAAGAAAAGGAGAAATGTCACATGAGTATGGTACAATTGGACCATAGTAGATCTGAAAGGGATCTTTGAGGTCATCTAGTCCAAACCCTTCATTTTACAAGAAGCAGAAACCAATGCTAGAAAAAGAGGCAGGACACAGAAAAGAAATCGGATGAGGTAGATCGCTTACTCAATAGCAGGACTCTGATTCTAGAGCCATTTTCATAACACCCTACCAGAGAATTCCTTTTTTCCCCCTTAAAAGTCATTTTTCTCCCTGGGAAATTCCATTGCAAGCTAATATAAACCAACTAAGAATAAACCTTATTAAAAAAACACGTATTGACATGTTATGTGTCAGAAGAATAAGCCATAATAATGTCCCCCAGTGGTTTCTGTTGAGTTTCATGTTGGTATGATTCACATATGGGATCACAGGTCAAATCGACGTCTGATGCCTCATCATGGTGACCCTAGGTCCTTGAAGATGTATCATCCAAAGCTACAAGCTCTGGCAGGCCCTACTTAGCTGAAGAGACTTGGGTAATGGGCCAAACATGTCCTGAGTGTCTTCTGTCCATTGTCCACCAGCTATATTCCTCGAGGCTACTCACTATTTGATGAAATTTTTTAACCATGGCAATTCATGGAGACTAAGAAATGAAGTTTTGTTTTTGATTTTGTTTTGCTATAGGGAGTTCCCATGCCAATACAATAACATATAGATCTCTTTATGTTGGAAGTTTATTAAGATATCTGATGATGGCAATGGCATGCTATAGAAAGAGTAGAAGACTCTGAATTTTAAAGATCCTGGTTTCAAATCTAGTTCTGATACTTCATAGAGGTATATACTTGGATAATCCATCAAACAATCGACCAACAAGTATATATTTATTCACCTCTTACTATGTGCTCTATGTTAAATGTTGGGCAAAGGCAAAAACAATCCCTATCCTCAAGGAGCTCGCATTCGAACGGGGCAGGCAACATATAAATAAAAAAGTACATAAAACATACGTAGAGTAGATGGAAGATAACCAACCAGAGACAAAGGCTCTAGTAGCTGGGAAGATGGGGAAAACCTCTTGAAGAAGGTAGCATTTGAGCTGAGTCTTGAAATGAAGAAAAGGAGGGAAGGAGAGCATTCCAGACATAGAGAATAGTCAGTAGAAAGGCAAAGCAGTGGGAGATGGAGTGACCTTTTCCAAGAACCACAATCACTGGACTGTAGAGTGCATGAAGGGGAGTAAGGTCTAAGACTCAAAAGCTAGAAAGGGGTCAGGGTGGAGAGAGCTCAAAATGTCAAACAAAAAAATGTTGCATTTGGGGGGCAGCTGGGTAGCTAAGTGGATTGAGAGCCAGGCCTAGAGACAGGAGGTCCTAGGTTCAAATCTGGCCTAAGACACTTCCCAGCTGTGTGACCCTGGGCAAGTCACTTGACCCCCATTGCCTACCCTTACCACTCTTCTGCCTTGGAGCCAATACACAGTATTGACTCCAAGATGGAAGGTAAGGGTTTAAAAAAAATGTTGCATTTGATTCTGGGGTTCAATAAAGAGCCATTGGAGTTTATTGAGTGGGAAAGGGAAGTTACAATATGGTCTTTTTAGGATAATCACTTTGGCAACAATGTGGAGAATGGATTGGACCTGAAGCCGGGAGACCATTTAGAAGGCTATTGAAGTAGTTCCTATGAGAGGGGATCTCTCTGAGCCTGAGTTTCCTCACTGGACAAAAGGAAATAAATAAAACACAAAAAAGATATTTACATTTTCCCTATTTACTGCACAGGATAACAGAGAAAGACAATTTGTCTCATGGACAGGAGACTGGTTTTAGAATCAGAAACATTTGAGTTCAGGTCCAGCCTTTGATCCGTACTATTTGGGTGACTACAAGCAAACCACTTCTTGTTGCCCCAGACAACTCTATGTTGCCAAAGGATGTTGGTGGAGGTTGTTCCCTCTCACAACTCCACCTCCCCAACCCATGCCACCACCCAAATTCCTTACACTAATGAAACTACAGGTCTAGATTGTGGAGTGGGAATGGTGAGGAAACAGGATGAGCACAACTCTGGGAATGAAGAGATTCAGTTCTGGTTCAGGATCTGTCGTTAATAAACTGGCTGACCCCAAGTTCAGGGCAACACAGGTTAATTAAGCACTTATCAAGTGCCAAGTGTTGGCATTGAAGGAGCTGTTCTCCAAAGCCTACAATATATTAAAGGGAACAAACTTTGTGCATGATATTGTGAAGGGGGAAAAAGAGCATCAAAAAACATTTTTTTAAAGATTGGAAAGAAATGAGAAAGGAATTTTAAAAAAAGGGCACAGTCATGAGAGACAGTTAGGTAGCTCAGTGGATTGAGAGTCATGTCTAGAGATGGGAGGTCCTGGGTTCAAATCTGACCTCAAACACATCCTAGCTGTGTGAGCCTGAGCAAGTCACTTCATCCTAAATACATAGTATTGATTCTAAGATAGAAGTTAAGAGTTTAAAAAAAATACAAAAGAGACAGACAAGAAGGGCAGGGTTAGAACTAATGTGTTTTATAATTGAAAAACTAAGTAAGATAGATGAAGTTTCAGACTCTTGTATACAATTCTCTTTTTCCTAGTCATTGTAGTGGCATTTTTGAGTTCATAATAACATTTTTTAAATAAGGATGGAAAGCTGAAAAGTTCAATTTGGGATATGTTGAGTTTGAGGTGTCTGCAGAGCATCCAGTTGGAGGCATGAAGTAAGTAGCTCCAACTCTGGGGCTGGAGTTCAGTGGAGATCTTGGACAAAATAATTTCAACTTCTTCAATTCCTCTGGGAATTAAGGGAATTGGAATAGAGGATTTCTCAGGTCTTTTTCAGTTCTAAATGCCACCTGAATTGTTCTACTTTTTTCTTCTCATCTAATCACCACCTATAATACTAGTTATACCTACTATATAATCCTCTTCAACTCAACAAGCCAGCGTTAAATACCTACTGTGTGCCAGGCACTGATGATGGTGATACAAAAGCAAAACAAAACTTTCTTGCCCTCAAAGAGCTTGCATTCTTTTACTTTTCAGAAAGTCTTATTTGTTTTCTATTTTTTGTAACTACCTCAGATAGTACCAAGTTCCATAAACTCTACTTCCACTTTCAAAGGGTATTTTTGTTGTTGTTTAGACGTTTCAGTTGGTCTGACTCTTCGTAACCCCATTTGAAGTTTTCTTGGCAGAGATTCTGGAGTGGTTTGTCATTTCCTTCTCCAGCTCATTTTCCACATGAGGAAACTGAGCCAAACAGGGTCATAGAGCTAGAAAGTGTCTATGGGGAGATTTGAACTCAGGAAGATGAATCTTCCCAAATCCAGGACCAGGGCTCTATCCTCTGCCACCTAGTTGCTTTCAAAGGGGACATGACACTGTAAAAATTCTGTTTTCATAGTAGTATTAACATACCATTTGAAGATGAAGCATTTTCATAGGTCCTAGTACTAGAGCCGAAAGTGTAGTTAGAGGTGAACTAGTCTAGGACTTTCTCATTTTATAAATTAGGAAAAAGAGACTGCTCTTAAACCACCCAGGTAGTAAGAGTTCAAGACTATTTAATTCAACTTCTTAATTCAACAAATGAGGAAATTGCTGCCAGAGTCACAACAGAGCAAAATGACAGAGCCAGGATTCAAACTCAGATCCTTTTATTTCAGATCCAGCACTCTTTCCATTGTACCACATTCAAACAACACTGCAAATAATGGCAAATGGTAACCTCAGTTTACTGGTGAAGGAATGGAGACATAGAAAGCCTAAGTCACACAGCTAAGAAATGATGGAAAAGCCAGGATTTAAGTCTGTTTTTCCAATGTTCTGTCTGCTAGTTTGCAGCCTCTTATGCAATTCAACAAACATTTCTTTTTTTTTTTTAACCCTTACCTTCCATCTTAGAATTACTACTATGTATTGGTTCTAAGGCAGAAGAGCAGTAAGTGCAGGGTAATGAGGGTTAAGTGACTTGCCCAGGGTCACACAGCTAGGAAGTATCTGAGGTCAGATTTGAACCTAGGACCTCTGGTCTCTAGGACTGATTCTCAAATCACTGAACCACCTAGCTTCCCCCTCAATAAATATTTCTTAAGCAATTATGGCATATGAGGCATTGTGTTGTCATTCCTGTGTCCAATAACTCCTTCCATTCCAAACTTCTTCCCTTTCTTTAGAAGTCTTCTTACATGGTTGTATCCCTCACTTCATTGTCTTCTCAGTTCTTTCGTTCTATTCATCTATATATCCAATCAATCCTAGTTATTACCAACACCCATTTCCATTCATCTATCTTTCTCCAAAGCTGAATCCCAGATCACAAACCACTTAGTAAGTTTGCTCATTATGATTTATGGAAGACTAAGCTTATGACTGTCCATTATTTTCATTAAGGAGCTGTTATCATGCTTCACTATAAAATATGTGCCATTTCTCCACCAGAGACTCTAGATTAGGTGTGACTAATTAATATCACCTTTCAGGACAACACAGCAAAAAAATCCATCACAAGGTATTGGGATGCCTGGTTTTTCTGGATTATTAACCATTCATGCAAATGATGGACTTTGCTCACAGAGGTCTTCATTTTATAGGTCATTCCCTTCTAAATTGCCAGCCTTCCCCCTTTCCTTTAAGGAGAAGAGAAAACAAAAAGATCTCCAGCTACATTTTTGTGTGTGTGAAATCCCATCTGCTTTAAGTTGATTGCAGATACTCATTTTTGTTTGGAAAAACTTATTGTGTATGTTTGTTAGAGAGGAAGTGGTTTCTAGAGATTGTACCTGGACGAAGTGAGTCAGAAATTTAATTTAAAGAATTCCATTCAAAACACCACACAGGAGAGAGAAATGAAGATTCCTGGTCACACAAGTGAATTACCAAAGCCTTTACCTGAATAAAAATGTGCCATAACCTGTCATGGCCAAGTCATAGCCCACTTGTTAATCATTCCTGAAACCACCTCCTCCACTCCTCTAGTTTGTTCTTTAATAACTTCTTGCTCATCACACACCCAACAGGATACATTCCTTTTGTGACTATTTCCAGACTTTCTCAGCTGACATAAGCAATGACAATATTTCAAATCACAACATAGGTGTGTAAAACAAAACAAAACCCAGAAAACCTGGACCCCAGACAAAACTTTTTATTATTGTTATTGCCATTGAAGAGGCAAAAAACTTCTTATTGGTGTCCTAGCCTCCATTTTCTTTCTCCTCTAATTCATCCATCATCTAACTGCCAAACTGATTTTCTTACTAAGAAATTAGGAATATGTCGCTTCCCTGAATAAGAAGCTGCTTCAGTAAATGAATGCTGGATTTAGTGACCAATTTCAGCCTCAGATGAGAGATGGGTCCTTCCCTCCTTTAATTGGAGAGGTAGAGGAATATGGGTATAGAATACTGCAAATGCTATAAGAAGTAATTATTGTGTCAGTTATTTTTGCTTAACTTTTATTCTTTGTTACAAGGGAATGATCAGTGGAGAACAGAAGGAGTTGAGGGAAAGAATCTGGAACTGAAAAATTAAAATGTAATGATTTAATTAAAAAATAAAACAAGATGGGAAGAAACAGCAAAGTGGCTGAGAACCAGGCCTGGAGAAGGGAGGTCCCAGCTTCAAATATAGCCTCAGAATTTTCCTAGCAGTGTGAACCTGGGTAAGTCACTTAACCCCCATTGCCTAGCCATTATTGCTCTTTGCTTTAGAATCAGTACGTAGTATTGATTCTCAGATGGAAGGTAAGGGTTTAAAAAACAAAGCAAGCAAACAAACAAAAGCAAAGGAAGGATTGTTGCCTGAGGGATGGAACATAGAAAGAATATTCTTAGAAATAATTGTTGTAAAATGGAAAATAAAACTTAAAAAAAAAGATTAAGATTTTAGTGTCCTCCAATATCTCTCAATAAAACCAGAGGATAGATAAAAAGCAAAGAACTTTTTAAAAAAAGTTTATTAATACCTTTTGCAACATTATCCTTTCCAAATAACCATTGCTATTTGAACTCTCTCTTATAACAAAGTCTAGTAAAGGAAAACTACACCTGAAATCTGCCTCACTTTGCATCCATGGTCCATCTCCCACTTTTTTTACTTTTTAAAGAATATTTTCTTTTCTTTTTTTACATGTGAATATAATAAAATTAAATTTAAAAATCCTTTATCTTCTGTCTTAGAACCAACTGGTTCTTCTGACTTTTTGGTTCTTCTGTCCAATTGGTTCTAAGACAGAAGAGTGCTAAGAACTAGGCAATGGGGGTTAAGTGACTTGCCCAAAGTCACATAGCTGGGAAGTGTCTGAAACCAGATTGGAGCCTAGAATCTCATATCTAGGCCTGGCTCTTAATCCACTGAGTCAACTTGCTGCCCCATGACTATAATTTCTAATAATTGTTTTCTAACATTTTGTGATCTATGTTCTCTCCCTCCCCAAGATGGCAGGTAGTATGTTATGGAGTGTAGACATGTTATCATATCACTTACACTAGCAAAAAATTCATGGAGGAAATAAAGTGAAGAATAGCATGCTTCAATCTGCCTTCAGCTTCATCAGTTCCTTCTATAGGAATGCATAATCTTTTTGGTCCTGAGTCCCTTGGAGTTGTCCTGGATCCTTGCATTTCTGATAAGAGCCAAGACATTCATAGTTGATCGTCCTACTTTATTGCTATTACTGTGTACAAGGTTCTCCTACTTCTGCTCATTTAACTTTGCATCACATCATATAAATACAGTTTTTTTGTGATCATCTTGTTCATCATTTTTTATGGCACAATAGTATTCTTTTTTTAAAAATCTTTTTATTTTTATTATTTTTTAAACCCTTACCTTCTGTAAGGTAATACACAATACTGTGTATTGATTCTAAGACAGAAGAGTGGTAAGGGTAGGCAATGGGGGTCAAGTGACTTGCCCAGGGTCACACAGCTGGGAAGTGTCTGAAGCCATATTTGAACCTAGGACCTCCCATCTCTAGGTCTGGCTCTCAATCCACTGAGATATCCATCTGCCCCTGCACAATGGTATTCTATTACAAGCACAGACCACAACTTGTTCAGCCATTTCCCAATTGATTGCTTTGGTTTCCAGTTCTTTGCCACCACAAAAAGAATTTCTGTAAATATTTTTGTACCATTAATTCCTTTTCCCTTATCTTTAACCTTTTTTAGGATAGAGACCTAGTAGTTTTATTGTTGGGTCAAAAATATGTATGGTTTAATGGCCCAGTCCATCTCCTCTTTACCAAGAAGAGGAAGCTTAGGACCATCATCAATCCTCTGCAGTCAAGATTAGTCATAGCATTACATTACAAATAATAAATGACTGAAACAAGATTGAATTGACTTCTTCTGGCATTGGGTCCATATTACCCACAGTACCTTTACTGCAGACAAGGCACTTTTTTGGGTATTGAGGGGAAGATGAGGAAAAATAAATTGTGTGCCATTCTATCGGTAGAATGACAGCACAAATCATTGCAAATTAGTAAAATGGAACATTATTGAAGCATAAAAAATGACAAAATGAAAATTTCAGAGAAACTTGGGAAAATTTTAACTGATGCAAAAACCAAGATACAAAAATTGTGCAGAACCAAGAGAGCAAATATACTCAATGAATTTAAGAATATAAAGGAAAAAAGACACTAAAAGACAAAGAGGTATTAAATATGCAGGAAGACACATGCATTTTTAGAACTGACAAAAGTGAGGAGGATTTATTTTGTTTGACTGTGTGTATTTGTTACAGAAAGTTAGGGGGATTGTTTTTTTGTTTGTTTGTTTTTCCCTGTGGGGAAGGGCAAAGTAATAGGGAGAAAAAAGTAGGAGAACAGGGTAGTATAGAAAAAAAAAACTTATTAACTGAAAAAAGTTATTTAAAAAAAAAAGTAAAAGGGCAGGGTAAAACCATTCTTCCATGCCTGTAATGGACTTCCTCTTCACTTCTGCCTCAGAATCCTCTTTTAAGATTTTGCTGCTCTAGTACCACCTTCTACGTGAAGTCTTTCTCAGTCTTCTCAAATGCCAGGACTTCACTTTCTCAACTACCTTGTATTTATTCTCTCTCGTTTCCTCTGATACTTATAGTTTCCATCTTAAGAATTTTTTATAAACCCTTACCTTCAATCTTAGAAGTGTCTGAGGCCAAATCTGAAGTGAGGTCCTCCAAACTCCAGGCCTGCCACTCTGTCCACTGTGCTACCTAGCTGCCTCTCCCTCATTAGATTTTAAACTCCTTGAGAGTAAAGACTCCTTCACTCTTTGTCTTTGTATCCCAGGACCTGGCACAGTCTCTGGCTATTTGGGTCAGGACTAAATTAAGCCACTCCATGCAGCTGATGGCTTAAAATACAAGCACTCATGGAACATAAGAACCAAATAAAAACTATTTTACTATTTAAGAGTCAAAAGAACACACTTTAAAAGGAGATGAAGGATGTAAAGTGGTAATGCCCTCTGAAGTCACCAAATCAGAAAGGCCTCCTACAAATAGCAGGCACTCAAGAGTAACTTCTGACAACCATTTTCCTTTTGTTAGCCATTTCAGATCTCAAGTGGCAGCTTCGTCCTTTAAAGAAACAGCCCAGACACATTCCCTAGCAATCAACTGGCTTATAAAACTTGGGTGGAGTTTCTAAGGAGAAGGAGAAGGGAACAATCTGGTAAAGAAATTAAGAAGAAGGAAGCAATTATTATTCCTCTCCAGGGAAGAAGGGAAGAGTTCAAAATCAAATAAAAAAAGAGAATCACAGAAAATAACATGGACAATTTTTGATAGAAAAAATTTAAAAGCTTTTGTACAAATAAATGCAATTAGAAATTAAAATTAGAAAAGAAGCAGGTCACTAAGCGGAAAAAAATCTTTACAGTAAGTTTCTCTGAGAAAGGTCTCATAGCCAAGATATGTATAGAACAGATTCAAATTTATTAGCACACAAGAGCCACTCTCTGACAAAAATGATCAAAAGACATAAACGGGTAGTTTACCAAGGAAAAAAGCCAAGCTATTAGCTACCCCCATGAAATAAATGCTCTGAATCACTAAAACAAATTAAGGAGATTCTGAGCTTTGACATCAAACCCATCAAATTGGCAAAGATGAAAAAGGAGACGGCCATGAAGAGAGAAAGGAAAAAAGGCAGAAATTATTCAGACTTGTCAAAGGGACAAGCATGGGGAATGGCTGAACAAATTGTGGTATCTGATGGTGATGGAATACTATTGTGCTATAAGGAATAAGGAACTGTTTGATTTCTTTAAAAACTGGGAAGACCTCAATGAACTGATGCAGAGTGAAATGAGCAGAACCAGAAGAACATTGTACATATAGACTGAAACATTGTGGGATGATCATATGTAATTGGCTTAGCTACTGATAGCAATGCAGTGACCCAGGGCAATTCCGAGGGACTTATGAGAAAAAATGCTATCCACATCCAGAGAAAGAACTGTGGGAGCAGAAATGCAGAAGGAAAACATTTGATTCATCACTTGAATATATGGGTATGTGGTTGGGAGTTTTGATTTTAAAAGATTTCTCTATTACAAAAATGAATAATATGGAAATAGGTTTTGAATGATAATACATGTATAACCCAGTGGAATTGCTTGTCAACTCTGGGAGAAAGGAGGGAAGGGAAACAACATAAATCATGTAACCATGGAAAATTTTTTTAGTTAAATTAAATTAAAATTAAAGGGACAAGCATAATCCTTGCTCAGAAATTCAAGAGCATCATACCCTATAATTCCTTACCAACACTGATTCCTCCTTTACCCCACTCGCTACCCGCATAGAACCAGTATAACCCCCCAAGGGTACATAATAGGTATTTAATAAATGCTTGCTAAATTTAACTTAATTTTTAGAGTTTATGGTCCATGTCAATAATTGCCAATTTGTACAATTCTGGCTTTCTAATAATTACTTAAAATAATGTAACTGCAAAGAACTCATAATTTGTCTTCTAAATTTAAAAGCTAATGTTAATTATTGGACTAAGTGTAAATGTTTGGAAATATTTGAAAATATTTTATAAGTTGTTAGTATTATCCTTTATCCCACTTAAAATGGCACATGCAAACAAAAAAAAGTTGAGATATTTTACCTTTTTCTACATGTAACTGAAAAAAAGTAAAAAAAAAGGGTACTTTACCTTTTCTTTATTTGTTTGCATTTTGGAAGTTATTAAAGAAGGAAAATATTTTTAATTCATTTATTTAGAATATTTTTCCATGGTTACATGATTAATGAGAAGGAAAATATTTTTAAAGTATCCATATTTAATTCTTCCTTTTTCAAAGTTAATAATAAAAGTTATCCTCCAGAGAAAAGAATTGGTGTAGTTGGATAGATAAGGATCAAAGTACACTACCTTTCACATCAGTGTATTTATGGTTTTATTGGGAGTTTTGGTTTTGACTGAGTGTGTCTTACAACAAGGGCCAATATGGAAGTGTTTTGCATGATAATACATGTATGGCCCAGATCAAATTGCTTACTATCTCCAAGTGGGGTTGGGTGGGAAGGGAAGGGAGGGAAAGAGATGGTTTGGATAATAGAATTTTGGAAAATGTATGTTGAAAATTAGTACATGTAAATAGGAAAATAAAATATCTTTGAAATAAAAATAAAAATAATAAAACTTATTAATGGTATATTATTAGTCTCTGCAAAATAATTCTTAGATTGTCTTCTCTATAAACTGAACTATGCCAAGATTGTTTTCCAGTTAAAAAGGCCAGAGCTGGGGTCTTTACTGTGTGCCCAGTGGAGCCCTTTTAATATCGAGCTGCCTCCTGTGAGGATACACTGGGGCAGCAATGGGAAAGATGGCGGGAGGTTGTTAAAATAGGGTTGTCTTTGAAAGCTGCATGATCTTCTCCAACTGCTTTCAATAAAGCATTCATAATACCTTTCTTTCTGTTTCTTCTGTAAAAAAAGAAGCTCCTGGCTTTTCAGAAGGACCGTGAGAATTTCGAGGATTCTCACAATCAAGAAAGCTCTGTTGGAGTTTGTTTTGAAGAGAGAGCACCTGGGAGGATGGAGCACAGATTTAGAAGGAATAGATGGACATTTGAATTTCTGACTCTTGTCTTTGGCATCTCTCTACTGGTGATCAAATTATATGGATCTGTTCATAAGTTAGAGGGTAGAAACAGAAAGAGAAGGAAGGCTTCCAATGGTTATCCTCAAACTACTTCTGTACACACATGCTAGTGCACACGTATAAACACCTTCACAAAGGATGCAAAAGAGTTATTTTTTGTTATTACTTTACTCTCTGGTTCTAATACATCTGGGTTAGTTTTATTTGTGATTTCTAAATATATAGAACCCTTTTCTTTTTTAGTAGTGGTTTTCTGGGAGTGTGTTGATTCTTAAATTATCTCTCTTTGACCTATTTTCCAGGTCAGTTGTTTTGGACAATAGATATCTTACATTTCCTTCTATTTTTTCTATTTTCTATTTTTCAGTCTTTCAAGTTTGTTCTTATATTTCTTTTTGTCTTAGAGTCATGAAATGACATCATTATTAATTTATGTTTGGTCCATTCTAATTTAGGGGGAATCCATTGTTTGGTAAAGTTCTACATCTTCTAATTTAAGGTATTTATTCTTCCAGTTCTTTCCTACGATGTCTTATTTCACTTATAATTTCACTTTTTATTTCCTACTTTATTTCTTCCAATTACTTTTTTTAACTTAAAACTCTTACCTTCCATCAATGCTATGTATTGGTTCTAAGGCAAAAGTGCAGCAAGGGCTAGGCAATGGGGGTTATCTGAGGCTAGATTTGAACCCTGGATCTCCTGTCTCTAGGCATGATTCTCAATCCACAGAGCCACCTAGCTGCCTCCCTTCAAGTTCTCTTGACCATGTAGTTAAGTCATTCTTTTTTTTTCCCCCTGCTTATAGTGGTTGTTGGGTTACTCCTTTCTTCTGATTGTCTCTCCTGAGTTTTTCTTTATAATGTTGGATGTCTTCTGCTTATTCTTATCTATAACCTCAGTTCCCAATTTGTGACTTATAAAGCAGGGCTAGGTTCTTCCGCCTCCTATGCTCTTAGAAAGTAGAGTCAGTTCCTAGTTGATCTTGATCTCTAATATCAGGGCTCCCTACTGATTTCCATTTTCCCTGATGTTTCTGTGCTCATATTACTGGCAAGTTTCAGGCCCCTTGGGAGTGTCCAGGTTGAAATCAAGGTAACCTGGAGTTGTTAAATCAGAATGCTAAAAGCTTCTGCCCCCTTTGGGGTTTAATAGTCAGTCCTTCCAAATCTTGAACTGTATCAGAGTGCTACAATTCCTTACACCCGGGACATTCCTATCCATTTATTCTGGCTTTCTTATTCCCTAGGGAACAGAGCAGTAGGTCAGGCAGTTGTCCATCCTCCTTGTTTCTGAAGAGGATCAGTGGCATCACGAGGTGATAACTTGCCTTGTACATGAATTGGACTTAAGTGAAGTAGAGTTGCACAAAGTCATCAAAGTCCAGTGGCAAGACAAAAAGTCAGGATGCCTGGAGATGGCCCAGGGTGTAGTGGGTGACCTTCAGACCAAAGTCTAAGCACTAAGTACCTGCATCAGCCAGCTGCCTGGCTTTTGGAACAATTGCTCTTTCACACATTCCACTGAGGGAAGCCAGTTTGCTACTTGTCTGAAGCATTTAGTAAGAGCCTATTATGTGCTAGGCATTGTGCTAAGCCAAGCCCTGGATACAATGAAGGTGAAAGACAGTCCCTGCTTTTAAGGAGCTCCCAATCTAGCGGAGGAGACAACAAGCAAAGAAATATGTAGAGCAAGCTATCCACAGGATGAATAAGAAATGACTAACAGAGTGAAGACACCAGAATTAAGAAGGGTTGGGAAAGGCTTCCTGTAGAAGGTGGGATTTTAGCTGAGGCTTGATAGCAGTCAGGCCAGACAGAAAGTAAAGGATGATAAAGGAAAGAATTCCAGGCATGAGAGACAGCCTGAGAGAGAGTGCCCAGAGAGGGGAGATGGAGAGTTATGTGCAAAGTAGCCAATGGCACTGGATCACAGAATACATAAGAAGGCTGGAAAGGTGTGGGAAGGAGTGTGTGTGGCTATAATGAAGGGTTTTGAATGCCAAACAGAGAATTTTGCATTTGATCTTAGAAGTGAGAGGGAGCCACTGGAGTTTAATGGGTTGGGTGGGGGTGACATGGTGGTACTTTGGGGTGCCAAATGGAGGATGGAATGGAATGGGGAGAGCCTTGTAGCAAGCAGGTCGATCATCAGACTACTGGCAACAGTCCAGGCAAAAGGCAATTAGGACTTGCACCAGGGTGATGACAGCATCAGAGGACAAAAGGGAGCATATTTGAGAGCTGTCGCAAAGGTAGAGTTGACAAGTCTTGGCAACAGATTGGTTGGAGGTGGTAAGAAAGCGTGAAAAGTCAATGAGGACACCCTGTGTCGCAAGCCTGAGCTACTGAGAGGATAGTGGTGCCTCTGATAGAAACAGGCCAGTTTGGAAGGGGGAGGGCTTAAGGGGAAAGACAAAGGTTTCGGTTTTGGACATGTTGAGTTTAAGATGTCTGTTGGACATCCAGTTTGAGATATCTGAGAGGTAGTTGGAGATGCAAGACTAGAAAGTAGACAAAGAGGTTAGGGCTGGAGAAGTCGATTTGAGAATAATCAACAAAGAAATTTGGGTTGAATCCATGGAAGCTGATGAGATCACCAAATGAAGTCATATGGAGGGAGAAGAAAGGAGAGCCCAAGACAGGACCCTGTGGGACACCTACTGTTAGTGGTGAGTGTAACCAACATGAGGATCCAGCAAAGGAAACACCAGCCTAAGCAGTACAGTTATTTACCTGTACTCATAGAATCACAATATTTGACAGCTGAAAGTGATCTTAGCAGCCATATACTCCAAACTAGTGGTGTCAAATTAGAATAGAAATGGGGTCATTAACCCATATTTTAATATCTCTGAAGGCTTACATTGACTTAGAAAATTCCATATTAACATTATCTATGATTTATTATATTTTTATTTTATTAAATCTTTCCCATTTACGTTTTTAAAACTATTTTTATTTTTTCCAGATTACACGTTGATACAATTTTTAATGCTCATTTTCAAACATTTTGTAATTCCTGTGTTCTCCTCCCTCTCCGAGAAGGCAGGTTATATGGTATAAGTTGAACATCCCAATCATTTTAATCTGATTTACCATAGACCATGTGGCCTATGGCAGTGTTTCTGACACCTCTGGTCCAACCCATACCCAAAAGAAATCTCCATCATAACATCTCTGGCAAGTGGTTGTCTAGCTTTCACTTAGAGAATTTGCCTTTTAAGGGGATTTATTCCATTTTTGGTCAGCTCTAATTGTTAGGAAATTTTTCCTGACATCACATCTACATTTGTCTCTTTGCAACTTCCACGCATTGTTCCTTTTTTTGACCTTTGAGGCTAAAATGAACAAATTTGGTCCTTCCTCCACCTGATATCTCCCCTGAGTCTTTTCTTCCCCAGCCTAAGCATGTACAATTCCTTCAATCAATCTTCATATGAAATGAACTTTTATCCCTATATCCCTTTATGACCTTTTATGTCCCTTTATGTCCCTTTATCTTCCTAATTTCCCTTGGTGGGCATTTTCTAGGTTTCTTAAACTGTGTGCCCTCTCAGGCAATCTGATGAAGGAACAGTATAATGTACCTCCCTATTCTTAGAAACTGCATCACTAGTGCTGGCTTCTCTGGTGGAAGGCTCCAGTAGGATTCTGGCAGCCTTTTTGTGTGGTCCTGGGCTGGAGGAAGGCACTTATTATATAGTTTCTCTTTGGGTTTCTTGATCATTGTTTAGTCTGATGCTATTTTTAGATCTTTTCTATAGTGCAGATGGATGAGCTAGACTCCTTGGTGACGTTTTACACCACCATCTTAACTGGCAAAGCCACGTTTTACACAGGATGACCCTTTGGCCAAGAGAGGTGAAATGAATTGCCAGAATCAACTCAAGCAGTCAGGACAAATCAAAGATCATAGAAGGTAGGTAGATTTGAAATTGGCATTAAGGAAGGGGTCAGGAGGATAGAGGCAGTCAGACAGAGGATCTAGGAATAAGGACATGGTAAGGGAAAAAGCAACAAATGGACAGAAGCTGTGGATCACCAGATTTCGACCAGAGGTGACTGATTTTTTCATCCCTGAAGATTTTCTTTTTCTTCTTAAAATATCCTTACCATCTGTCTTAGAATCTAGACAAGTATTCGTTCCAAGGCATAAGAGTAGGAGGGACTAGGCAATTTGGGTTAAGAGACGTGCTCAAGATCAAAGAACTAGAAGGTATCTGAGGTTAGATTTGAACCCAAGACCTCTAGATCTGGCTCTCTATCTACTAAGCCATCTAACTTTCTTTCTTTTTAAAATTTAAAAATATGCATTTTTAATCTTTTCCCCATTACATGTAGAAACAATTTTGGATACTCTTTAATAAAAAATTTTAAGGGGCAAGCAGATGGGTGGCTCAGTGGAATGAGAGCCAAGCCTACAGACCAGAGGGTTCTGGATCCAAATATGGCCTGAGACACTTCCTAGCTGTGTGACCCTGGGTAAATCACTTAACCTCTATTGCCTAACCCTTACCACTCTTCTGCCTTGGAACCAAAGCACAGTACTGATCTAAGACAGAAGGTAAGGGTATAAAAAATAATTTTTTTTGAGTCCCAAATTCTCTCATTCCTCCCATCCCCTCTCACTGAGATAGTAAGCAAACTGATATAGATTTTACTTGTTCACTTGTGTACAACATTTTTCTGTATTAGTCCTTTTGTGGAAGAAAATGTGAATAAAAATGAAGGAAGAAAGTATGATATAATATGCTTTAGTCTGGATTCAGCCTCTATCAATTTTTCTCTAATAAGTCTTTTGGGATTGTCTTGGATCATTTTATTGATGAGAATAAGTCATTTGCAGTTGTTCATCTTACTGTATAAATGTTCTCTGATTCTGGTAAATCTGTATCAGTTCAGATAAGTCTTTCTAGGTTTTTCAGAAATCAACCTTCTTATTTCTTATAACACAATATTATAATTATATACCACCAACTTGTTTAGTCATTTTCCAATTAATGGGTATCTCTTCACTTTCCAATTCTTTGATACCACAAAAAAAGCTGTTATAAATATTTTTGTACATGTAGGTCTTTTTCCTTTTTGTTTTTGGCGTCTTTAGGATATAGACTCATTTAATAATAGTATTGCTGGGTCAAAGGGTATGTCTATTGTACAGCCCTTTAAACAATTCCAAATTGCTGTCCAGAATAGCTGAATCAGTTCACAACTCCCCAAATAGTACATGAGAGCCTCAATTTTCCCATACCCCCTCCAAATTCTGTCAGTTTCCTTTTCAGTCATAATAGCCAATCTGAGAGCTGTGCGGTGGTGCCTCTGAGTTGTTTTAATTTGCATTTCTCTAATAGTGATTTAGAGCATTTTTTATTTAACTGTAGATAGGTTTGATAACTTAATCTGGACATCGTCTGTTTCTACTCTTTGACCATTTATCAATTAGGGAATGACTTGCCCTGGGGATTTTCAAGTGAAGCCTGGATAACCATTTGGCAAGGTCAGTGTAGACAAGATTCTATTTCAGGTACAATTTGGACTCACTAGTCTCTAAGAACCCTTAAGTTCTGTAATTTCTATAAAAACAAGAGGCATTATGGGGTGGCAAGGACTGAGGGATGGAGATATGGTAGTAGGAGACAAAAGAAAAACAAGGAATCAGAGTTTCAAGATTACAAAGAGCAAAGTGTTTATTTCTAGATCCAAGAACATACCGGTTCCCTGTCTCCCTCAGCTCAACAAAATCTGAGCTCCTTGACTGAGCCAGGACTGATTTTTTTGTTTGTCTGTTTGATTTTTTTATGTCTTTGTATCTCTAGTACCTACTATGATGGCACATAATAATTATAGCAAATAATGATAGTTAATATTTAGACTGTACTTACTATATGTCAGGCGTTGTGCAAGCACTTTACAAATTATTACTTAATTTGATTACCACGAAAACCCTGCAGTGGGTATTATTATTATCCCCATTTTATATTTGGAGAAACTGAGGCAAGGAGGTCACACAACTTGTAAGTATCTGAAGCCTAAAGTCTTTCTGACTCCAGACTTGTGTTCTATCCACTGCTTCAGTTGGCTGCCCCAATTATTAGATACCTAATAAATGTTTTTTTTGGGTTATTGGTTGGTTGCTGCTGAGCCATGGGGACTCTTCAGGCTTAGGAATTTTTATAGAATTCCTGTGTAGGGTGATAATCAGTCCTCATAAATGGCCAATTTAGATTAAGTAAGTAGAGGTTAAGTTGGTAGCATCTGGCTGGAGTAGGAAATGAGAGAACAAAATAATTCAATTGCCCAAATATCTACCAAGTGCCTACTACGTGCAAAGCTCGTAGCTACAGAACTGAAAAGCTACAAAAATGAAAAAGGACCTAAGGAGCCCTTTAGTAAAGGGCAGAGTTCATCATCTGTAAAATGGGGATGATAATACTCATAGAATCTCCTTTATAGGACTTTGTAAGGCTCAAACAAGATAATGAGTAGAATGTATAAAAATGTGTGTTTTAGATGAAAATTTTAAAATCTATAAATGCCAGCTTTCAAAGTGATTTTAAGCAGAAATCTGACCACTCTACCCCATCCCCAGTAAACTCCCTATTATCTCTAGGATAAAATATAAACTACCCTGTGGAGAGCTTTTAAAGCCCTCCACAACCTGGCCCTAGCAGGTCTTTTCCAGCTTCATTCCACAGGACTTCTTCTCCCTCAAGAGTCTGGTCAACTGACTTTCTCTCTGTTCCTCATGGAACTTGACCTGCCATCTTGGCGCTTTTGATCTGGTCATCCCCAATGCCTAAATTGTATTCCATCCTCACCTCTGCCTCATAGAATCTCTCTTCTTTTAGTTCATTGCTCAAGCATCGCCTTGGGCCACCACTTCCAAATAGCATGTATTTAACTAACACATATTTGTAACAAATTTGTATGTCTTTACATTTAGTCTTCCCCCAGGAGAATGTAAGTTCCTTGAGAAAAGAGATTGTTTTATTGTTTATATTATATTATTTATATGTCCCACCTCCATGCCTAGTGCAGTGCCTGCCTGGCACATGGCAGGCATTTAATAGAAGCTGGTTGTTCAATTGATTATTATTATTATTTCAAGAGAACAGGATCATATCAGAAAGACCCCATGTTGGGTAATTTGATCAGAAGAGGCACAGTCTGAATCTTGACTGTGCTCTAGAAGTGCTCCTCAGGACCCAAATGGACCCTAAAAAAGCCTCATCAATATCTTCTCCAGAGACTGAGTCAAAGCTAAAGTGACAAAATAATAAATTGTTTTAAGAAAAAAAAGCTAAATTAGCTTTTCAAGATAGGAAGAAAGAGATGTCAGTTGGTGAATCTCTACCCTTCGAGATTTGACTCAATGTTAGATATCATCAAGGCAAAATTGACTTGGTGACTTGGGGAGGAGTGGGGGGGAAGCAGCTAGGTAGTGGCTCAGTAGACCAAGAACCAGGTCTAGAGATGGGAAGTCCTCAGTTCAAATCAGATTCAGGCACTGCTTGTGTGACCCTGGGCAAATCACTTAAGAGCCATTGCCTAATCCTTGCTGCTTGTCTGCCTTGGAACCAATAGACAATATTTATTCTAAGATGGAAGCTAAGGTGGGGGGGCAGCTGGTGGCTCAATGGATTGAGAGCTCACCAACCTAGAGACGGGAAGTCCTAGTTCAAATCTGGCCTCAGATACTTCCTAGCTGTGTGACCTGGGCAAGTCACTTAACCCCTATTGCACTCTTCTGTCTTGGAACCAATACACAGTATTGTTCTAAGATGGAAGGTAAGGGTTTAAAAAATTAATTAATTGAATAAAATAAAATGGAAGCTAGGAGCTTTTTAAAATTAATTATTTTAAATTTTAAATATAAAATTAAAAGTTAATTAATTGAATAAAATAAAATGGAAGCTAGGGGCTTTTTAAAAACCTGACTTCTGGGTTGTCGAGGGACTCTGGCCTCCTTCAAGGTCTGACGTGTCTAATTTGATCAGAAACCCCAGAGACAGGAAGCTAGTTTGTCTCGAGAATCACACAGACCAACTTGTACTCGGTGACAACTCAGGAAGAGGCTGCATCCTTGGAGGGCTAGGGGTACGTTGGAGATGAGGTCAAGCCTCAGTGTTGTTGGTTCCCAAAAGGCCATGTGGATAAAAAAATTTAGAATTTGTCAAGGTATAAGGGATGAAGGTGTGCATTTAAGCTGAACCCTCCACTTGAGAGGTAAGGAAGCCAAAGCCTTGGAAATTTAAGGGAGAGAACCTGAGACAGAAACATGATCAATCACTTTGGACTGAGCCCCTGGATTTTAGAATGTGTCTTCTTTCATTTTGTTTTTTATTTATTTTGTGTGTGTGTGTGTCTTCTTTTATTAGAAAATACTTTTTAGAATGTTGTCTCTTCTTTTGCCATACTTGACTACTGGATCTCTGTCTTTTGAGTTATGTTTTATTAAATGGGAATGGAAGTACTTACTTAGCTTAGAAAAAATGAATGTGTGTAAAGAGCTTGAACATCCTTAGAGATGGGTCCTACAAGGAGGTAGTTTGATTTACATAGATAGCAGCAGGGCCCGTAATATCTTGAAAGCCAAAGGCCAAAGGGATGAGTTTCAACTAGACCTTGTGAGAATTTATTTTTCAGACACTGTAGTAATATATTTGGGAGAATTACCCTGTATTCCTGGGGCTGGGATCTGGGTCAGAGATGCCATCTAGTCTGCTGGTGTTTATATTTTCTTTGTCCTTAGGAATCCCAGGAATGTCCTCTTTTTAAATAGGATTTGGTTAATAAATGAAGGGGGGAGGGTCCTTCGCTGATGTACATGCAAAATTTCACGCATCAGTTTGGGGAAGGGCTAAGGGTCTGATGGACCACTTCTTTATTAGCTATCATCAATGGAAGAGGTCTTGAGTGGCCAAATAATGAGCACCTAAAAATCTATTTCTTCAAGCTCACTGACCCAGTTCAGGTTGTCTGTCCCTGGTTTGGGAGAGAGCCATGGATACCAATATCACTTTATCGGTTATGACACTGGCCTTACCAATAAGCCTGAAATAATCAATAAACTCATATTCTTACCCAAAAATTAGTCTCTTGAGAAAAATTTAATTGTAACAACCTCTCTGACAAAGGGAGGAAAGCCTCCCTTAGTTCTTTTGTTGGTTTTTTTTTTTGGCTCATATGAAAGCAGGTAGGTGGGAGATTATAGCAAGGCTTCCTCTGGTTTTTTACTGTCAATGGGCTATTTAAACCAAGAAGCATTTGTTAAGGGCCTAATAAGGGCTAGGCACTGTATTAGACCTTGGGACCAATACAAAGAGAAAATGAAAAATAGCACCTTTCTACAAGGGGATTGAATTCTGTGTGGATGTGTCGTGTCTGGAAGTGTGAAAACAGCTAGATCACAGATAGGTAATTACATGATTATTTTAAGGGAGGAAAAACACTAACAAGGAGATCAGGAAAGGCTTCCTGTAGGGGGTGGCTTCCAATCTGAGCCTTGATGGAAGCTCATGATCCTGAGAGAGGAAGACAGGGAATGAGAACCTTCTAGGTATAGAAGATAGCCTGAGCATAGGCACAGAGGTAGGTGATAGGATACAGAATATGGGGAGAAGGGGGATAATGGTCAACAAATCTACTCATGAAGGCTGAATTCAGCCAGACTATGAAGAGACGTGTCAGATTATTAAGAAGGCTGTATTTTTCAGAGAGGCAATAGGAAATCATGGAAGGTTCTTGAGCATGGTCAGACTTGGGTTTTAGGAAGATTATTTTGAAACCAGAATAAAAGATAGATTAGAAAGAAAAACTAGAAACCAGGAACGTAGCTAGGATTGTGGAGTAGATTGGGCAACAGGTGACAAAGACTGCCCTTAGGACTATGGGCATGTAAGTAGAGAGGGACAGTTTCTAAAATCAGTTAGCAGATAGTACATTTTAGGAGATAATTTGTCGTTGCTTTCTCTTGGCTCAAAAAAGCTTTTCTTGCATAATTTTTGGAATACTTAATTCCCTAATTATGCTACCAACATGGGGTTGTTTTACTGGTTCGGAAAAACATTTCAATTTTATAATATTGCCTACAGGATGTAAAACTTCCAATCAGTTGAATCAAGTGCATTTCTCTGGCCTTTTAAATGATTTTCCCCCCTTCATTGTTTTTTTTTTAATTGTGGGTTTAGTTTTCCAGATTCAAGTTTACAGAAACAAAGTTTCTGTCCTGATATAAGACTGCAAGGGAAGCTGTCCTTGTTGGATTTTAGAATCACAGGGATCAGTACTGAAGGAAGCCTCAAGGTTAGCTGAAACTGAGAGGGAACAGAAAGCAATGCATAGAACTAGGTTCTGTTTCCAGGATTCCTGAGACTGCTGTGGATTCTGGCTGAATAGCAGGTGTTTGTATCAGTAGAGGTTGGCGTTGGATTTTGAGTCTAAGGTCTTGGGCTTAAATCCTGCCTCTGTTACTATCTTTGTGACTTTGGTCAAGTCCCTTAACCATCCTGGGGCTCAGTTTCTTCATCTGTAAAATGGAGGTTTGACTTGATGACTTCTCTGGGTCCTTCTGGCTCTACATAAAAAAATCCTTTCATTCTGTAATAGGTTCTTGTGACAGTACTGGAGAGGTAATCCTAAGTCCCAAAGATTCCAAGTGTAAGCATTAATGGAGGGAGATGTTATGTAGAGGCCGAAATCATGCCTTCTCTTGTGTTCTAGATATTCCTTTAGAATGTCTTCATCCCTCCAGTGTTTTTTTTAATTATTAATTTTTTGTTTGTTGATTACATTAACATTCTCTTGTATCTCTCTCTCCTTCTGCCCCTCCCCTCTCCTTCTCTCTTTTTCTCTCCTTCTCTCTCTCCCCTCTTTCTTTCTCTCCTTTTCTCTCTCTCTCTCCCCTCTCTTTCTCTCCTTCTCTCTCTTTCCTCTCTCTCTTTCTCTCCTTTTCTCTCTCCCCTCTCTTTCTCTCCTCACTCTTTGTCTCTCTATTTTTCTTTTTCTTTCTTTCTCTCTCTCCCTCTCTCCCTCTCCATCTCTCTGCATCTCTCTCTCACACTCTCTCCCTTCTCTGCACTACAGAAGGAATCACTTGACAAAAAATATTTAAGTATATATAAACTATATCTTCCATGTTTCTACTTCTCAGTTCCTTCTCTGGAGGTGGAGTTATTTTTTAAACAAGTTATTATTTTAAACATTAATTCTGTGGCTGCATACAATGTTCTTTTGATTCTACTCATTTCATTTTTCATAATATCATGAAGGTCTTTGCATATTTTTTAATTAACCTACTCATCATTCCTTATAGTGCAGTAATATATTCCTTCACCATCAGATACCACACAGTTTATTCATTTATTCCAATTTCTGGGCATCCCTTCAATTTCTTCTTCTTTGCCACCACAAAGAAAGCTGCTATAAATATTTGAAAACATATAGATTCTTGGGGGCAGCAAGGTGACTCAGTAGATAGAAATCCAGATTTGGAGATGAGAGGTGCTGTGTTCAAAACTGCCTTTATATACGTCCTAGCTGTGTGACCCTGGGCAAGTCACTTAACCCAATCCTTACAGTGCTTTGGCTTTGGAACTGATGCTTAGTATTGATTCTAAAAAGAAGATAATAAAAAAAAACCACCATGTAGGTTCTTTTCCTTTTTCCCTGATCACCTTGAGATACGGACCCAACAATGGTATTGCTGGGTCTAAGGGTGTGCACAGTTTTATAACTCTCTGGGCATAATTCCAGATTGCTCTCTAAAATAGCTGGATCTGTTCACAGTTCTGCTCTGCTGCTTCCTTGCACAGTGAACAGTAGCTAATTGCACTTCTGTTTGGCTCTTTAAGGAGTCACATAGTGGATAGGGCTGGTGTATCTTGACTGGAGCCTGCCTGTGTGTGTGGTGGGAAGATAGAGAGTGATCAAAATGCCTGGGATGAATAAATGGGTAAGATCAGTGGACTCTGAGAATAAAGGTGCAGCTGTAATGTCTACAGAATTTAGCACCTTACTTTTTTCCCCCCGTGCGGTTGTGGGGGTAGATGGTTGTAAACTTGGATATCTGTTCCTGATCTGGGGCAATCTGGGAGAGTGGTTTGTGCCCCTTAGAGCTTTCACACTAGAAAATTGTGATGATAATAAAAATCAATAGATAGATAGATAGATAGATAGATAGATAGATAGATAGATAGATAGATAGACAGAGATAGATGGATGGATGAATAAATGAACGGATGGAAGGGTGG